>NC_137816.1:35117099-35254599 GCF_963921795.1 Nannobrachium achirus | reverse complement strand
AGTGATTCTTTGGAGTAATCAGAAGGAAAATACGGTTACAGTCACACAAGAATGGACACATTTCGTCATTTAATGTCAGGTCATGCAAGAGTGTCAAGCTAAACTAATGAAAATAGCTGATCTACAAGCTCACAATACGTTGCATCGCAAATCCGTGATGCATCACGAGCTTGAAATCAGCTATTTTCGCCATTTCAGAAAATGTGCGTTCCATTTCTTGAAAAGTAACGGGTTTGGTTTTGGACATGCAGTACGAGGTTTCCACCCAACAGCAACGATATGTAATACTGTATGTAATATAACTCTATCTATAAACAAAGATGGACAAACTAATTGTTATCAGTCATCATAGTAAATAATGTCTTGGCCAGCTAACACTTATTATGTCTGGATTATTTCTGAGGGCACAGCTCTCAGAAATAATTATCATGCTTGCATCTTGCTCACCTTCTTCTGACCCTTCTGTTTACAAGGGCAAAGGTTTTAAAAAGGCTATTGAGACACACTCACCCTAGCGTCTGTGGCTCAGAGTAATTAGGTTACAACACAATGAGCCCACTCAAACCTTTGAACAAGCAGCCATTTAAGATGATTACATCTAATCCCCATGCAAATCTGGACTGGCTGCTTCTATCACCTCCATAGTCAACAGTATTAATCCTTTGGAACGAAAATGAAAACTGAACATTCGAGTCCTACCTGGTGAAACAGCTCCATATCAATTTCAGCTTCTGCCTTCCATGATTGCTCATCTGGAGGGCAAGTGAAGATAAGCAGTGTTAGTTGGAGAGCATAGATAATTAAGAAACAAATATAAATAAATAAAATAAAACACAGATTTCTTACCCGAAACATTCTCCTGAAATATGACTTTGGTGTCTTTGAGAAAGTTCTTGCCAATGATGAAGACCTCTTCTCCGCCCTTCACTGAGCAAGTGTGGAGTGACTTCTTGAGGATCTCAGGCACTCCTGCAGGCTGGGCTGTAGAAAAGGCAATTAAAGCCGTTTAACCCCAACTTCTGCTTTTCTATTCTTGCAATTTCCAGTGGGGCACAAATGCTACTTCTCAGCATTCCCAACAGAAAAAAGAACTTGACCTAAATTCCTAAATCTACCTTGTGATTTCTTGGAAGGCACATCTGGGGAAACTAATTAATTTTACTTTATTTGCGAGTAATATGTGAGTGACAAGTAATAATAAAATGTGTGTGTGTGTGTGTGTGTGTGTGTGTGTGTGTGTGTGTGTGTGTGTGTGTGTGTGTGTGTGTGTGTGTGTGTGTAACTATATGTAATTAGTTCATAATTAAAATTGCTACCTATAGTATTAAGATAACAATTAATCAGAAATAGCAAAGATGTATGAACCAGTTAACTATGATTGTTACTATAGCCTCAGTGTTCTCAATGCTAAATTAGTATTTTCGAGTGCATTGTTACTTGAGTCACATCTCTACCTGGTGAACACAGGATGCTGGAGATATTTGGAAGTGATTTTAAACATTAACTGTCCTATTGTCACCGGAATCAAACATTCTTTCTGGATTTTCTGTGACTTGCAGGAATGTGGCAGACAAAGAATTGAAACGCAATAGAGCTGAGGTACTTAAAAACAGATAAGAGCGTATAATCAATTATTAGTAATAGGTTTGGTGGTCTATAACAAGTCCAAAAGGATAATTATTTAATCTTTTGTGACATCGATTGATTGATTGAAAAAAAAAAGAGAGAAAATCTTCACAAATCAATATTTAAACTGAATGTCTTGAAGAAGAATAACTAAGACATTCACTATGCACACTTTGAGACATTTAACAATAGGCTACAGTGTAAACTCAACTGGTTGAGTTTATTTTCTTTTACAAATCAACAGAGACCTCATGTTTTTATAGGACTCAGACCGTTCCCACAGCCTTACAAAAGCCAAATGTTGCTATAAACATGTCAAGGCTCCTCCCACTGACCTCGTCTTCCCTACAGATTTCACAGGTCCCCATAAACCACTCCGTTATGCACATATACGCACACACACTTATGTTAATGCTATTTCTATTTCACATTTTACAGAAAGACATTTGATTGCTTGCTGCTACTTGGTAAACAATAGAATTAAGTCCACACAGCTCTTTTACGTCTTTCTTTCCTTCTCTCTCCTTGCAATATAATTCTCCCAACAATACTTCGAACGAAACTTTCTTGTGGCCCTAAGCGGTCTATCCTGTTTTTGAGAGCGACCACACCCTATACTTTATTATGAGGAGCACTTGAACCTGAAGGGTGTCTTTACACATTGTCTTCAAATACAAACATCAAAAGACAATGGACTCCTGACCTGAGGCTACATTAAACATTAGACGCGAGACCTCTAGCTTCAAAGGAAATGGTTCAATTTATGCTGTCAATTATTAACTAAAGTAGGTTACTTGTAAGCTATCCGTTTTGCCACTCTGAAATGGTTTGTTTTGTCATACTATGGCAAAACCATTGGTAAGAATGTATATGGAAATATCTGTGGTGGAATCTTTTCCAAGCATTCATAATCAGGTATACAGGTATATCTTTTCATTATGTTATGCTGTTTTGTTTACTTCCTTGAATAATACAAAACCACTCACTACAGAGGATGGGACATGATGGAGTTTGTAACGTGAGCAGGGATCCATCGGGACGGGGGATGTTGACCCTGAACACTAGCCTTGCACGTGTGCTCTTCTTCTTGGAGCCGGCCACGCCGATGCGGGCCTCTACATCGGCATTACGGAGCTTCAGGATCCCAGCACAGTCCACTCTGTAGAGGAAGGCTGCAGTTAATATGGAACGCTTGCCGTCTGACACAAAACAATTCTCCATCTGCAGATCTATACAGTAGCACAGTCTCAATACTTCACAGCTCCCATCAGGGGCCACTTTGTAGACTACTTTCATTCTAAATAAGTAACGGCAATTATTCAAACAGGCTCTCTCTATGTAGTGTATGAAACAATGCAAAAATCTTGTATTTCTTCGCTCTATATTAGAAACCTTGTTATCACCATAATTCATCTTTTTTTTCCTTTTTCTAAATTCTACATTACATAAAAAGTAGCAAAAATTGGTGTTTTACAAGCTCACAATGCATTGTGATACGACATGTGATTTGTACATCTAAAATCTTTGCTATTTTTGAAAATGGTTTGATAATTTGGGAAAATGCCCAAAATAGGGATGCCAGATTGAAAGTGGTTAAACCTGCCTGTAGGGTTTATACATATTTAACCAATGAAAAGTATTAACAAGGGCTTGTGGCTAAGTAACTACATTGGTTCTATTTGGAACACAGGTTATCCCGCCCACCCCCATTTTACACATACAAGGTTTCTGCCCGACAGCCATGTCTTGCTCATTCAAACAAGAAAATAGGAAGAAATGCTCAGTTCATGTATTGTGTGTACATTCGAGCAAGGCACATACGCTAGTGTCATGTTGGTGCTCGGATCCAAGGACACCTCAATAACAGTTGTGCCCTCAACGTCTATCTCCTTGCAGGCCGTGGTGTTCCGTCCAGTCACCTTGCAGGCTTGGTAGAAGCCGTGAGGCTTCACACGTCCAGCATCATTACCCACAAACACCTGCAATGCCACCGCCTCATTTACTCCCTCCAGCTGTGTATGATATGGAAACTCACATTAGAAAATATTAGGTCTGCATCTGCATTCATCGGAAAGTGCGTTTTTAAAACTTTTAAAAAATGGTATATCAACGATTATAAAATATATATAATAATTAACCACATGAAGTTATTTCATACTTCGTAACGGTGCACAACAGTGTCATACATAAATAGTGAAAATAGTGGCTTTTACAGACTCACAACGTGTTGCGATGTGACGCTTTGTGAGCTTTTAGATCCTCTAGATTCACAATTCTTATTATTTTTTTGTGTTACTGCTGCTATTTGGCATCAGACTGCACTGTGATTTGCACTGAATCATTTAAAAAAAGAAATTATCATTTAACACATCTACAGTGTAAAGAAAAGTAAAGCTTTTAAATTATATAAAAATGTAAACAAATGTAAGATTAATTAAAAACACAAATAAGACAAATATTTGGTATGGTATTCTTTAAAAGTAGATAATAGAAATGACTGACCACATTTTGTGACTACTGTGATCTGTCTGTCTGTCATTCAACGTTATGATTTAAAAAAAGTATCTCAATGTAAATAAGCGTATCCTTTTAGTTGACCTTGTACCAGTGAACTGTACCGTTACAAAACTGTACCCTGTAATCAACAACAACCAACTATTTGCATTAGTTTGTTGTGATTGTGTGTTGCCTCACCACATTTTTAATGACATAAAAATGCCTGGAGGTAGATCTGTTTCAACACATACCTGTCTCTACACAACCTCCAACATTCACTGAATCACTAACTTAAGAATGTTTATTCAGTGAGGAGTTTTGCAACAATGAGCCTGAAGCTAGTTGATGGTGACGTTTGATGAAGGTGAGGCAAAGGGCTAAAAGCACATAAAAAAAAAGAATAAAGAAAAAAAGAGAAGAAGAAAAACAGTAACTAACACATTTACAAACTGTATTATTAGTTTAAAGTTTACCTTTACAGTGGGGAATCCCTGCTGAGTACGGTCCTTGACAGAACCTCTGCTACCCTCAGTCAGGTAGCGGGCTCTGTGCTGCGTCTCAGGCTGGACTAGGATCTTCAGCTCTTTCCCTTCACACTTTTGAGGATACTGCACTGAAAGCGGTCCTCCTTTCTGACTGGTGGGCTGAGGACCATCTGGAGAACTGAAAGACAGACAGGTTTGGCAGAAACATCACCAGATTATTTCAGATTGGCAAGAACAAGTTACTTTTTGGATGGGAATGCAGTATTCCATATCCATAGTTAATAGCCATACTGTATCACTGTAGTGAGCAAGAGGTCACAGTATGACCTCGACTAGCAGTAACCCATTCTGTTCCTTGATTTGGTTTGTCTATATACTGGAGATGGAAAATCCATTCAACTGCTGGTGTGTTTCCTTTGTTTGGAAGAACCTTGTCAGCACTTGGAAACTGTTCACTTGTTTTCAGTGATGTAGCCAAACCATGACGGTGATAAGACATAAATATCTATAACAAGGAATGGGAAAAACTGTGGGGACCTCTTTGATAAGAATCAGAATAACACTGTGCTATGAGCAGTGGGAGTCAGGCCACCTATCAACAAGAGTATTCAGACTTATCAGTTTCTTTAATCTTCTCTGTTTATCCTCCAGTCTTTGAAAGAGCTCAGTGTGATTCATCGTGGCTGAACATTGTTTATGTTTGGGTATCCTGCCACTCCCTATCTATCTAACCCTGTCTCTTCAGCCAGTAAGTAGGAGGAAGAGTAGAGCCTGTGGTCTATCAAATAGTTCCGTCACAATGTTTCATTTCCTCACACTTACTCTTATAATGACTGAAAGTGCTGTATGACTATAATCGAAGAACAAGCTAGACCAGGGGTCTTCAACGTTTTCAGGCCGGGGACCCCCAAACTGATGGGGAGATGGAGCAGGGACCCCCTACCACCTCGTGGGGTGGGGGGGTCGGGGCTACGACATATTTTTTTATTTTAAACAAGTACAAGTTACAGCGAGCAGGGTGGGCCGTACCACTACCATTTCTAAACATACTACTTATTAACTGAGAACAAATGTCAATAATATCAACAATCTGTCAATTGCATAGTAATCATGTATTCAAGCTATTCAAAATGGATAGAATCATGATTTATTTTTTAACATAAATGTGGAAAAAGGCAAAAAAAAAACATTTTTTGAAATCTTTTTTCTTTTTTTTTTTTTAAGCAATAATTTCGCGGACCCCCTGCAGTACCTCCGCGGACCCCCTAGGGGTCGCGGACCCCCTGTTGAAGACCCCTGAGCTAGACAGTAATTCAGATTGACACCCCCAATCCTGGCCTGTATTATTTCCATTATTTCCAACTACCAAAAGTGTTTAGCCACTGCGACTAAAATACCATTAAAAGTACTAAATTATTTATATATATTTTTTTTACTTTGTTCAGGTTATCAATAATAGATCAGCATAATCAAGGGTTCTCATGAAAGCTGAATCAGATATAGAAGGACAATGACACAAAGTCAGCAGTACTGTAGAAACTTTAGCCTTAACAGAAACAAGGGTGCACTAACCTCCCTTTGGGACAGCCCTTGCTGTCGGGCCCTAGCTGGGACAGAACAAAGTGTGGCCCTTTGGCACTGTCTGCATCAAACACATCCATGCTGGCTTCCTCTGCGGATACAGGCTTAGGACCAGGCCTCTGGCGAGGGGTGCGTTTGCGGGACTTGCGCGGCAGCTCCGTGTTGTCATTGTAAGAGGCAGAACTGAGGACGCTGAAGTTGGAGAGTGAGTCGTCCATCCAGATGCTGTTGCTCTGCTCGGAGTCGAGGACCGAGCCATCTTGGCAGGACATGTGGCTGTCATCAAACAGGTCTTCCGGCGGAGGCGAGATGTTGAGCACGGTGCGTGCCCCTCGTTTGGAGGGGGTCGTCTGGTGGTGATGCTGAGCCTCCTGAGAGGAACCCCCTCTTCCTCCCCCTGAGGATCCACATCCTCCTCCTCCTTTCTCCGTACTGGACCTGCAGTTGCTGCCATTCCCGCTGTTGCCGCTCCCAGCCTCGGCCCCGAGAACCTCTGGCACCACTCTGCTACTCCGGTTGTCCTCTGGATCAACACTGCTGCTGTGAGCTGGGGTCTGGTCGCTGGCTGAGGTAGCGGAATGCACGCTGGAGCTGGAAGAGGTGGGGTAAGCACTGCGGTGGTCTCCCATGGTCATAGAAGAGGAGACAACGGTGGCATCTACAGTGTACACAAATTCACAGTCAATAAAGGAATCTCAACCATCGCTGGCTAGCAGTCCCATTTAAGCAGCGAAATTTGTCTGTGATTATTTTGTTTTGTTTTCTCCTTTTTTTCCCTCAAATATTTCTTCAGTCATCCAAATACTAAATTTGTATTGAATTGTGTGTGTGTGTGTGTGTGTGTGTGTGTGTGTGTGTGTGTGTGTGTGTGTGTGTGTGTGTGTGTGTGTGTGTGTGTGTGTGTGTGTGTGTGTGTGTGTGCGCGTGTGCATGTGTGCGTGTGTGTGTGCTTGCATGTATGTGGGATGGTTTAGAAAGGTGCCAGAATGTTTGCCAAAATATGAATAAAGATAACGACAAACATTTGGTAGATTAATCAAAATGTAATGGAAAATTCAATCCAATTACAATGAATTTCATGCATGTTAAATTTGGTTGATATTTATCAGACTGATTACAACATTTGCCATTATTCATCCATGTATTGGAATGCAAAAGGTCAGGATTACATGTGTGTAAGATGATGCATGCCAATTGGATCTTTTTGCCATACAGGTTGACATATGAATTTAGTTGGGACTGCATGTAGCCACAGAGACAAAATAAACAAGCTTCTGACCTATGAAGCAGAGAACTGCAGACCATTTTATATGCAGACACTCCCTGCTTCAGAGGGAACTTCCTGGAATACAAACGAGACAGCGAATGAGCAATAAAATGCTGAACATTAAAAATAGTGTAAGAATTTGTCAAAAATATTCATAAAACAGGGCAAAAAGAGTAAAAGGAACTTTTTTTGAGTGAAAGGTCAAGTTTATTAAATATTGATGGTTCAAGTGGTTAAATATCTGAAAACACAAAGTGACATGAATGATGATTGTGCTGTCAAACAATTAAACTATATGGAATCTATGAACAGGTTGTGGGGGTCCCTGCTTCATCTCTCTCTCTCAACTAAGGGGTCCTTGGCCTTAAAACGTTGAAGACCCCTGCTTTAAGGCGTTAGTCTGCCGAAAATACTACGGTAGGACTACTGCTACACTAAACTAAATTGCCCTCTCAATCAGTTTTTGTCTGATTCTCTCTTTCCAGAGGATTAGGCTAATTGGAATTAAGCTCATGTACAACTGCAGGAGGAATGAACCATGTAATAATGCAAGGACATTAAGTGTAGGCATATTACTCTGGTGTTGTAATAGACAAGTCCTTTAAACGTTATTTTTAAGTCTCTCCCTTCAGCTAAATGGGCAGTTGATTTCCGGTGGCACTGCTCAGTTTCTACTATATCCGTAAGATTTCAGAAAACATGCACAAAGACAGATGAAACTAGAAGCAATGCTCTTCCGAGCACAGGTCTCGCCAGGTCAGTTAGGCTATGTTATTGTGGCCTCCTGGTTGCGCTATAATAGTCCAATGTGAAAAGAGTGCCATGTCTTCTTCTGCCTTTTCACGGTTGTCTGAAGCTGCATTCATGATTTGAGGCATTTTGTTCCAAAAATGTATGTTGCAAATGTTGTCCTGCTGGTGGCGCTATAACATGCCAATGTGAAAAGGATGCCATTTGTTCCTCAGAGGAAATGCAAAATGGCATCCTTTTCACATTGGCATGTTATAGCCTGCGCACTATGTCCCTGGCATAATTTATTTTGCATTCAGTGGATGGCGGCAGATTTTCATACTGTATATCGTCATGTCGGTCAGGAACCAAATAACTCGTTCAATTTTCGTTCATTGTGTTGGTTCAAAATAAAATGTAAAAAATGAGAAGTACTAAAAAGCGCTTCTGCAAAAACTCTTAACTCCACCCCCTCTCCCCTGCAGTCCACACAGCCTGCAGAGCGCAAGATAAACACACTCTAATTAATAAGGCAGGTAATCTGATCAAAGTAACTATGCAGTGTACCTGTTTATCAAACTTAGCACTGACACTTATGTTATGAAACTACTAGCTATTTTTTAGATTACTCAAAGTGAGTTTGCATTGTCTACTAAATATATAAAGGCTTCTACTGTATTCCACAATACCGTCTTTTAAATTGAAGGAGGACATTTTTCTGAAATCTGATCAAGTATTTAAAAAACTAAAAAGAACAGTGACTGGCATTCAATTCTGAGACACTGAGTTTGGTCAATGGCTTACATTGCATTTCCCTCAAGCACATTTTTAAATCATAGGCTATTTACAAACTATTAAAGAACCACACCTTCATCACTGGGACCACTCTCACTTTTGACTCATAATCAAGGTGACCTATTTTTAAAATGTATGTTTTCATAAGTAAAAGTAAAAACAGACCAAACTGCAGTAAGTTAGCACTTTGATCCAAGGTCAATTTTAAAGGGATATTTCACTTTAAAACACTTCTGGGATAGTAAAGGTTGAGTAGGGAATGAACAATTAACTGCTCACGACTATATACTGTAGTTGTTTCAATCTTATTTACATCAGTCAATTATTTCATACCATTGACCAAACACAATGTTGAGTTGTCCCAAGATGCTATTGTTAGCATTTTAATTCACGATTTTAGTCATAAAGTTTAATAAAAAGAATATGCCAAATTACTTAAATCAAAAGGTTTGTAATGATTAATGAGTGTTTTGCACCTGTCTGTCCGTCCGTCCTTCCGTCCATGCGTCCGTCTGTGAACAGATAATCTGCGGCATCGTTACGCACGTTGGCAGCTAAACTGTGCACACACACTCCCTGCATGCCAGAGCAGAACCTCTGCCCCCAATTATTCAGATCGGCCAGTTATAGCACCACCAGGAGTCCGATTTTTGCTATAATCATCTTTTGACAGTACTCCTACAGATTTTGGCCAAATAAGGGACAAATCAAGTCTCACACCCATGCAATCTGTACTGGGGTATAATCTCTCAAGAATATAAATGCATAATTTAGTTAGACTCCAACTGCAAAGCACAATGTTCTCAGGTCAGACTGAGTCATAAATCATTGTGAGATAGGTACAGTCTTATTAATCACAGGATAGTGCTGTGCATCCAATTCTTGAGCTGAGATCATGACACCCATACTGTTTAAACATACAGAGTATTGTATCTTTATGTTTTTAGAATACTTTGAAGAGTTGCATATTTGCATATTTTTTAGTAGGGGTGGGATGATACGAGCAACTCACAACACGATATTTGGCCCTCAATAGCGATGATATCAAGATACAGTACATGATATCAGCTATATATTGCAAAACATTTCATCTGTGATACATCACAATATCTTTGTAACTGAAGAAAAAAAGATGCCCATAAAAAGGTAAAAAGCTGGAATTATGTATTTATTCATATTAGAATTTACATAAAACCTTCATAGATTCTTCATTGGACACAAACAAGCCAATCATACATGAATCAACAACTGCTTTATGGCCGCTGCCCATGGCACTGCCTTACAAAAGAAAAAATAAAGAACATTACGCACTGGACTAGACAGTGATTAACTTGTTGCTGCAGAGACAAAGCACTGTTTTTGATGGCATGCCTTGTTATTGAGAGTGTTTAATAAAACGCCATAGCGTTAACTATGAAGCGCAGAGCAAGTTTTGGTGAGCACTCATGTTACGAGAACAGAGATGCAAGGCTATGGGAAGGAAAAGATATGGTTTGTAATTAATCTCTGCCAGCCAACAACCTGTTGTGTTGACTACGGTTGGTTGGTTGGTAGGGAATGTCTGTTCCCCATCTTTTTCTGTTATCTTTATCCTCTAAAATTGCACAGCCTGTTTGCAAATTCTACCGGGCTGAGAGGATGATCGATAGCTACATACTGCGTGCTGCTCTCATACAGCAGTCTTGTGCCACGTGTTTGCGCTTTGCACAAGGGGAATCCATAATAAAGAGCAGTGGTTCTCAACCTGTGGGTCAGGACCCCCAGGGGGGTTGCCAAATTAGTCGCTGAGTGGGAGGAGCTTACCTGAAGCAAGAGCAGCTGAGGGAGGAGGCCCCGCCTCTCCACCGCTCTTCTGGCTCATGGCAGTGTGGTTCTGCAGAGCGGAGGACGGCAACTGCAACTCTCTGGGAAGAAGGTCATACACTGATTCTGGAGGGAGAAGAGAGGGAGAAAAAGATTGATGGCAAATTGACCACTAATTGTCTCCACCAGCCGAAGGCTGAGGGGAGAGTATGTTTTCCCCTCCGTCCGTCCGTCCGTCCGTGCGTGCGTCCGTGCGTCCGTCCGTCCGTCCGTCCGTGCGTCCTCGCAGTTTGTGAGCACCTAATCTCAGTCGCCGTTGGCCCGGACGCTGCCAAAGTGAGCACACACACTCCCTGGATGCCAATCTAGAACCTCTGCCCTAATTTTTTCAAATGGGCCTTTTCTAGCGCCACCTAGTGGCCAATGTTCACAAAACACATTTCTGTGCACTGCTCTTACAGATTTTGTCCAAAAATCCTACAAATCGGTAGGCAGTATCTCGACAGTCATGTGATCGAGACGGATCTGTCCGTTTTTGCATATTCCATCCTGATTGGCTAAGATTGGCTTCCAAAGTTTGTAGGATTGAGCCGTTTTGAACAAAATGCCTCAAATCCCAAACGCAAAGTGCAATTATCATGAAATCGCGCACACACGTTCCCACTAGGTCGAGGAAGAAATGCCACTTCAAATTTTTGAAATCAGCCTCATGGTGGCGCTATAACAGGCCGATTTGTGGTTTTACCTATAACTCCACCGATCAGTTTCAAACTTTGTAAGCGCACTCCCTAGAGGCCAAGGAAAAACCCTTTCCCTGCATTTTTCACATCAGCCTTTTATAGCGCCACCAGGAGGCCAACTTATGTAAAACACAATTTTTCCTATTATTCCTTGAGATTTTATCCAAAAATCATGCAAATCGGTACACAGTATCTCTATAGTCATGTGATCAAGTCCGATCAGTCTCATATTTCATATTCCATCCTAATTGGCTAATATTGGCTTCCAAAGTTTGCGGGATTGCTCCGTTTTTGAACAAAATGCCTCAAATCATCAACGCAGCTTGCGATTAGTGTGAAATTTGCCACACATATACCCACTAGGTCAACGAACAAATGATACCTTTTTCACATTGGGCTGTTATAGCGCCACCAGCAGGTAGACTTTAGCAAAACACATTTTTGGAACACAATGCCTCAAATCATGCATGCAGCGTCCGATTGCCATGAAAGATCTAAGGTGAAGAACATATGCCACCCTTTTTACATTGGCCTATTATACAGTAGCACCACCAGGACGCCTGGCCTGGTGGAGACCTGTGCTCGGAAGAGCACTGCTTCTAGTTGACTACTGCTTTTCTGAGAAATACAAATCCTCCTTCAAAAGCCACAGCATTTTTGTTTTCTCAGTTTAAGCTGAAATCGGGGTTGTATTTGAATTAATAAAACATTATTTTAACCAATCACTACGGTAGAGAATATTAACACCAATATAACCAGTAAGACGAATCAGGGCGACAAAGGGCGAGGTCGCGCCATGTCTTGGCCATCTGGCCAAAGGGATTTTGTTCCCCTGGCATCACAGGGATCTCCATATATGGCAATAAAAGGGATTTGGTTCCCCTGACATCACAGTGATTATATATTGGCTTTCACAGATATGGGCTTAATATTGATGACATCAGGGATCTCCATATATGGGCATAAAAGTTATTTGGTTCCCCTGGCATCACAGGGATCTCCATATCTCCATATATTTGCATAAACGGGATTTGGTTCCCCTGGCATCACAGGGATCTCCATATATGGCAATAAAAGGGATTTGGTTCCCATGACATCACAGTGATGTCAGAGCGTGATGTCAGAGCATGAGAGTCAATCAACAAAAAAGACAAGCATTACCCAGACAGACGGACTGTCCCTTTTATGCCCATATATGGAGATCCCTGTGATTCCAGGGGAACAAATCCCTTTTATGCCCGTATATGGACTGGAGATATGGAGATCCCTGGGATGACAGGGGAACCAAATCCATTTTATGTCCATTTATGGAGATCCCTGATGTCCATTGTCCACATCACTGTGACACTGTGAATCTGTCCCTTTTGTGCCCATATATCGACATCTATGATGTCCACATCACTGTGACATCACTGTGACTCTGTGCCACACTGGCCAGATGGCCAAGACAGTGATGTGTCAGGGGAACCACAGTGTCAGGCGTTACCCGTACAGCACGGACAGTCGGTTCTGACAGTAAACTGCGCCATTGGGAAGTCAGTTGGATCAGCAATTGCCATGAGAGTCAATCAACAAAAAAGACAAGCATTACCCAGACAGACGGACTGTCCCTTTTATGCCCATATGCACACACGCTCCTTGGCTGCCAAACTACAACCTCCAAGGACCCCCGGAGCTCCAGGGACCCCCAGGTCCCTGGGGGACCCCCAGATGTAAAAAATGACCAAATGTGCAAAAATGACCAAATGACCACCCCAACGGGGCTGCTCACGGGGAATTCCCGGGGACCACCGACTCCTGCTGCTCCAGAACGGATGCAAAAGTGGTGGCACCCCAGTGGAGGACCCCCTCCACTGCAGCTCACATAAAATGCCGTAACTAGGGCTAGGAGGGTCCGGGAGAGCCGGGGCCGGTACCTATTCGTCCGCCAAGGCAACGCGGAGACCCCACCCCTCATTTCTCACATGGCCCTCTTCTAGCGCCACCTTCAGGCCGATTTCTAAAACACATTTTTGGACACTGCTCCTACAGTTTTTGCCCTAAAATCACGCAAATCGCTACACAGTATGTCTACACTCATCCCATCAACATGAATCTGTCCCATATAGCGCCACCTTCACGCCGATTTTTAAAAACACATTTTTGGACACTGCTCCTACAGATTTTGCCCTAAAATCACGAAAATCACTACACAGTATGTCTACACTCATGTCATCAACATGGATCAGGAAGATTTTGGAAAAACACATTTTTGCCCTATTTGTGGAGATAAGCGACCTACGGTCGCTTATCTCCCGATTAGGGAGTCTTACTGGTATAGTACTGACATCATAGACTGGTCTCCAAGTACTATGATAATGGGTACTGCACAAACGATGGCCTTTCCCAGCTTA
The DNA here is from genome assembly GCF_963921795.1 of Nannobrachium achirus. Taxonomy (NCBI): domain Eukaryota; kingdom Metazoa; phylum Chordata; class Actinopteri; order Myctophiformes; family Myctophidae; genus Nannobrachium; species Nannobrachium achirus. The sequence goes on along the minus strand of NC_137816.1, from coordinate 35,240,684 downwards.
GCTAGCATTGTCCCAATGGGAATCTGCCTAGTTCTCCATAATTCTAGTGTCTCCAATGCAGAAAAAAGGTATAATGAGTAATTTGTAACTTGAATACACAGATGGGTTATGTCAGGCATAATCCTGTTAGGAAATGATTGTTGATAGAAATAATTAGAGAACTAGACTGCACTCGTCGATGTGCCAACTTGCACCTTGTTGCGACCGTCACGTTGCAGTTACTAACAAAACCTCCACCGGCTGTCCGTCAGTCCCTCCGTCTGTCTGTAACGTCACGTCACACTTTTGGACCTAGACTTATCTCCGGCACCATTGCCCCTATCCATGCCATATCATTTCTCACATGTCCCTGTTCTAGCGCCACCATGAGGCTGCTTTTAGCTGACAACATTAATGGACACTGCTCCTACAGACCTTGCCTAAAAACCACACAAAGTGGTGCTTACCATTGTCTTATCACCTTTGCTGGTTTACAGAAGAAGACAGGGCAATTTTGTATACATTTAATTATATGCGACCTTACGGTCGCTCATGTCCCGACTCCCGATTAGGGAGTCTTACTGGTTATTTATATATATAATATATCAGGTCACACTTGTTGGTGGTGACGTCACCAAGAATGCTGCTCCCTCATTGGCTAATGGCCCTGCCCTTGTACTGTCGGCCAGAAACAGACAGCACCGAAAGTAATACTTGCGCTCCATGATTAATTATGTCCAAATTATCAGTGAATGTAAACGTAAGCCTTACAGTCCACTACTGCATCAGTGCCAAAACACCTCCACCCCAAACATATACCCCAGCCACCAGAAACCCTGCAACATGTACAGCAGTCACCAGAAACTGCTGCCATCCTTTTCCAAGATGTGTTAATTAGGTGAAAAAACAGTACAAAGCCCCCCTGGTATACTGTAAACGCTGACTAAAAACTCTCTCTCTCTCACACACACACACACACACACACACACACACACACACACACACACACACACACAACACGGCCTGATGTAGACTAAAACTTCTGCCTTTCATTCAAATGAACAAACTATACTTTTTAAAACTGCAATAGTTTGCTGCTAATTATAGTCTCACATTCACACTGGCATTGTTTAGATTGGTCACATCCTTGTTTACCGTGTAAACCTTACACCTCAAATAAGGATCAAATGTCTAAATCCAGATCTTGTCTTCCCTTTATGAATGCATTACCCCAGAATACCTCAATATACTTAGATTTCCAGTATAGCCATGTCAAACTCAAGGCAATGGCTCATGGAGAAGCCTCCCTAAAGGTTATCCATTTCATTGGAGTTTTGGGATCTGTATGCACCTTAGGGAAAACTGAACTGTATAGAGAAGTGGTACAGTAAAACAAGACTATGCAGGTCAAGGCAAAAGTCCTGGCATGCCAAATAAATAGCAGATCTCATTACAGTAGAGGGAGCAGGGCTGCACAAAAGCCTTTCTCTCTCCCCTCTCTCTGTCTCCCCTCGGGGCCAGCAGGACACAGGGAGGGGAGAAAGCCTTAGGTCAACAACACGACAACACTTTTACTAGAAGGCCGATTCATCATCCAAATATTATGGTATGAACTTACAGCGGCCATTACAGTCGCCTGACTCTCTGCCAACTGCCAGCTTTAATTACTTGCAGCTGAGTCCCAGGGTTCGGTGTGTATCGGATACTTAACCCTCCCATTGTTACCACTGGCTGTGTACGACAGACAAACCTGGAACTTAGTGAAACTAGCCCATGCCTCTTCAATCCCTAAGCCCTTTAGTTTCAAACTGTTTGGATGAGCACAGAACACTGGTTCCCAGCATAGGAGCTTAAATATGGACTCGGCAAACTCCTCTAACCAAACACATGAGGCCTCCTAGTGTGGTCATGTTGGGTTATTTGCGAAGCACCGCAAAGAAACTCACAAACACATACTGTATATTATTCACGTGCTTGTTATACGGTATAGTATACTATGCACTACATACCTACGCACTTTTCTTTTGTGTCTCTGTCCCCTCATCTACAGTTACAAGTCCTCCCTCGGCTAAATGACTGACTGACTGCGACTGCACATGCGGGAACATGTGCTGTGAGTGAGCAGCCCTTCCAGTAAACAGATTGCCAACCACACAGACAGAAAATATGTACTCTGCTCTCGCAGAGCTGCTCTCGAATCACTGGCTGGCCTGTTCAAAGTGTTTCCACAGTCCCACAACTTTATAAAGAGTGAGAATTCCCATTCTGCTGCATATTTGTCTCCCCAGTGGCGGACAAGAATACAGTTCTTTCTTTGTGCATTTACAAAACACAGCCTCTTTCACATTATGGGGAAAAAAAACATGGTCAACATCATTAGCTGGGGAAAATAAACACACTGCCTCACGTGATGTTTTGATTTTGACAGACCTCAGATTGCAGTCGTGTTTTGCACGGGGACAACCTAAATGAAGAGAACACTGCGGATAGCATCTCGTTTTCTGTACCGTTTTCTTGCACAATCAAATCTTCACTCAGAAATACATTGCACATTGACAAAAAGAGCTCATGGTGCAGATAACATAAATATGGATAAATGTTGGATGCCGTCAACATAAAAATGTGTAGCCAGTGTGAGCAGTCCAATTTCCATTCCCATGAATATGTAAACAGAACCAAATACCCAAACCAAATACACACACAATTTATGCTCTGTGTTGGAAATTGCACAGAAGGCTAACCACGTTTAAAACCCCATGGTAAAATATCCTTCATAACCAACGAATCCTGACCACCACTTCTGTTCATATTATATAGTAAGTAACGGCAGACTAAAGGTGAAAAGAGAAAGCACTCACCATGTGAAAGGCAGGACTTACACTCCCATTCATTTCCCTCACATTCCTGCTGCTTGCTCTTACTGGCCTTGGCACCTGGGGCGTGGCACGCAGTGACTGTTAACTCCCCTTCTGTCCCCCTCCTCCACTCCTCCTCCTCCCTTCACTGTCTTGTTTACTGTGTCTGTGTGTGGACCCTTTTCTCTACTTCCAACTTGCTCAACAGGTTAGTGGTATTGTCATGAAGGAAGCCTGTCGAGCAGAAATGAAGCCGTTGACAGAAGTATCTACGGTGTTTATGGGTACTGACTGACTGAGGGGGGCACTGGGTGGGAAACACTGCGTGTGGTGAGGCGCCATTGAACCAGGAGGGACGGGAAGGATGAGAATAAAGCTCACCTTGTGTGACAGGCACGTTTGACGAGTACTCCAAGCTGAGAGAAGCTCATTCAAAGGGCTGGCACCTGCGGCGAGCCATCTACAACAACCCTGATATGTTTACAGCCAAGCCTACATGAGGGCTGCCAGGGACTCCATAGCAACATGGACCAGGGGTCAGGGGACCACTCTCTCATAGAATTAGCTTCTCTCTTGGGACGACGTGGAGAAAATTAGCTAAAACGCAATGTCAATTAAGAAGGTACCGTGGGATATGGTTACAACACCGTTGCAGAATCCTACTCATGTATCAAAAAAAGGGAGTGAATCTATGAAGAAACCAAAGGGTGAAATCTTCACCTCATTCAGTGCCACCCAACAATGTGTAAAGGTATCCCAAAGCCGTTAAAAAATATCATGCACGGTATTTTTGCCTATTCATATCAGGTTTTCGGTGCTATGAGCCTATATGGATAGTAACATCTCACAAGCCCTCCAGGTTCATTGTGATACCAGCAATTAGTGCACTGGCTGCAAATGGTTTATATTTTGACATTTAAGATCCATGGGAGAGATAACTGTTAAACGATGACATCAAAAGTGACGGTTGACATTTGTTTCTACACCTGGTGCCTGTATTTTACAAGTTGACATCCATTGCCTTCAGGAAGGAACGTGTCGCAGTTCACCACATATTCGGACGATGACTCATCTCTGATCAAGATTAATTACCCCAGCAGGAAAAGATGTGTGAAAACACAAATCACAGCAACGCATATGTGAGGCTGGCTACATGTAAGATCTTAAGTGTTCATTTAACTCTGGGAGTGTGCAAATATAACAACATCCATTTGGTTGCATTTTTACAATCTCAGAGTCAAATGAATACTATGGACATTACTGTGTAATATAAAGTGTAATGGAAAAACATATCTCCTGTTCATTTTTGACTTGTAATTTCTGTGAACCACTTTGGGTTTTGTCCAGCACAGATGACAGGCACTGCACAAATTGAATTTATTATTATTATTATTGTATAGACAAACAAATATGTTTAGGATTCACAGAGGAGCTAAACGGTCTCCCACCACCATAAACAGAGACGCAACCTTGACAGCCCAGGCAGTTATCAGGACAGGCTGACTCTGGAGTCAGCAAAAGGACTTGATAAAGCATATAAATCCTACGTGTGTTGACTTCTAGTGGGTTGCAAACTTGCAATAATCGTCAGAGCTCAGCTGGCCTGTATGGTAATAGTGTGTCACAATGGTGTGTCAGCCACCCTTATTTCACAGCTGTCTATTGTCTAAATATAGGTGGTTAAAAAAGAGAAGAGAGAGAATGAGATTGCATTGTTACAGTAAGTGACAGGAATATCTGCATGAAAAGTGAATATACTGGAGTACTACAAAACAAACAAACACCACTACTGAATTTCATAACTCAGATACCCTCACCAGATAACAGGTGAGATTAATTGCAATGATGTTCGAAATACAATAAAGATGCTGGTGCATTTATTGTCCAATTTGGCAGGTGTGTATTTTATTCACACTGACAAACTATCCAAACACCACCCCTGTCGTAACCATTAACGTTTTTTTTTTATATTTTTATTTTTTGCAGACCGTATTAATCCCACATGGAGAAATCTTATCTTCATTTACATATTCTACACTAATCAATAATAAAAGATATGCCTGCACACTGCCACTTCCAAGGTCAGGGTAAAGTTTAATGAGCAACGTTTTGGTCATGTCAGGCATGCCTGAAATGTTGTTCTACTCTTGACCATGCAAGTGGCAGTGTGCGGGCATATCTTTTATTGTTGATCTCCTCTTTGACAAGAATGCAAAAAAGCAAGAACAACGGGGTAGAACAGGAAAGTTACAAGGTTTAACAGCAGAATAGCAGCATCTCCTTGTTTCCCACATCTGTATCCCCCGAATAGCAGCATCTTTTTTTTAACTTTTAAACTTTTTTTTTTGTTTTTTGCTTATCTATAATTTGCATTCTACCTCAATTTTTATGTACACAAATATATAAAAAAAAGGAAATATAAATATGTCTGCTTTTAATCGGCCTCTTGAAAACAGGCATCAGCTGATGCCAATCGTCTAAAAATGCCAGATGTCGATATCTCTCTATCACTAGTGTTGAACACACTTCATTACAAAAGTGTCACTCCCTTATTTATTTCCTACACAGCTGTTAGAAAGTGAAAGTCAGCCAAGCTTTGTATGGGCCAAGGAAAATCACTTGTGTGACACAAAGCTCAGATGTTTGTGGCATGCAGCTCTTTCTGTCCAGCTAATCCCAGAGTGACGGGAGACCACCTCTAGGAGATCAGATTACACTAGCTGCTTTCAGCAAACACACACTACTATCCTGACTTCCGTAGACAGCCTACTATGCCTAATTATTTATACCAGGGGTCTTCAACGTTTTCAGGCCAAGGACCCCTTAGTTGAGAGAGAGAGAGATGAAGCAAGGACCCCCACTACCTTATCATAGATTCCATATAGTTTCATAATCGTCAATGTATTTTGGATTCCTGTTAAATTTGTGTTTTCAGATATTTAACCACTTGAACCGTCAATACTTAATAAACTTGACCTTTCACTCTGTACTTGGTCTGCACTTTTCCCCCCTCTACATAGCGGGGCTGTTAAGGAGAACAATACTTCAGTTCTGGAAAGAAGCACCACAATTTTACAGAGTGTACCTCTTGGGTCATTCTTTAGAAAAATCACATTAGACACTTAATTTTCAAAATGTCCGCCAGTTTTAAAGATGGCCGCCTTTTCGGATATGTTTTACAGTACGCCAGCCAGTTAATATCGAATTTTCATAATATTAGAGTTGTTTTGTAGGTTTTAAAACATCCTGAGTTCATTTATTACACTTTTAAAGCAGCCAGAATAACCTTTCTGACTTTTGGTTGGGGTCTTTCCTCACCTGGGACCCCCCAGACAGACCCCTGAGCCTATTTCAGTAATCGCTCTGCTCCTGCACCAGAACAATGTTAAATTAGATCTGAAATATGCTCTGAAATAAAAAATGACTAGTAGCAAATAACAGAGGTCTTCCACGGGGGGTCCGGGACCCCTGGGGGGGTCCTCAGAGCTATTACAGGGGGCCTGCCAAATCTCGATGAGATCTTTTTTTTTTCTTTTTTTTTTTACATTTGAAACTTTGAATGTTTTTATGTATCCTGGTTTTATGTATTGTACTTTGATGGTTTATTAGTATTCTCAGTATTATTTATAATGTTTTTTGTGTTAAAACAGTTATGGTTGACAGCTGTTACTGCAGGGATTGCAATAATGAAGGTATTGCAACTTTTCACTTTGGGTGCAGAACAACATTTCCATTTATTGCACTGCACTCACACTGACAACACACACACACACACACACACACACACACACACACACACACACACACACACACACACACACACACACACACACACACACACACACACACACACACACACACACACACACACACACACACACACACACACACACATTTTAACCATTTATTTATGTCCACACAAAGGAGATGCATACAAGGACACAAATAGTATAGGTGCAGTAGAGTAACATTTACAAAATCATGGCATTATGTCTTCATGATACAATAGCAAGGCACTTGGTACTCTACGGGTATAAGTAACAGCGTCTCCGCCATATGTGGCGGCTGCCGATTATAGCGGAGACGGAACAATACTTTGCCAGCCTTTTTGCCTCTTTTTTAGGCACTCCAAGTTGTTGAAACCCTCTAACAACCAGCCTGTGGGTATGTCCTAGGCTGCCAAATATGAAAACAAATAGTCTGCACCTGTACCCCAGCTCTGAGATCGTATTTAGGAGAGGTTGGTATTTAATGACCTTGGTCATGAAAGCTTCCTCTAGGCTAGGGTCAAAGGTGCAGGCCATCTCCAATACAGACACTTCCCTGGACTCTTCATCAACCACAACAACATCTGGTGTATTAGCTGTCAAAGATGCAAACATTTCCAAGTTATCACAGAGATGAAACATGGATGGAATGACACGGGAATGTTTGTACACACACACACACACACACACACACACACACACACACACACACACACACACACACACACACACACACACACACACACACACACACACACACACACACACACACACACACACACACACACACACACACACACACACACACACACACACACACCTCTTTGTTATTGTCACCCCAAAACCCTCACCTTATCCTCTTATAGAGCCCATGGTTAATTACGCCCAAAGAGATTCACTACACTACAGTAATTTCAGACATGCAGGATATATTCGTCTTCATCATCATCATCATCTTCAATGTCCAACCTAATAGTGTTGACACAGTCTCCACCATAGCATAGAGTGAAAGGCAGGTTATTTGAGCAGCTGCACTGTCCCTTACAACCTGCTTTGCAGACACATTTGATGGGCTCAAGTACTGCCTTTGGAGCAGGGAGAGCAAGAAAACTGAAACCTGGAATATACCCTCCACTCTCTGAATTCCATCTATTTTCTTCGATTGGTGGAAGCACAGGGAAATTTGTCAGGTATGATTTATCCTGCATTGTGACGGAGTTGGCACGGAGGTAATGTGGTAGCAGTGCAGCACGAGTTGGAGGTAGCATCTCACCCTCCAAGTTATTTGACAGAAATAGTTCCCATCTGAGTAATCCCAGGGTTGTTGGACCTTTTGAACTGTAAACATGGCATGCAAAATGTTCGGACTGCAATGTTGATGGAAGCTCACAATTTATAAGCTCAGGAGGAATGGCCAATGACCTTGCCAAGGTCCTTGAAGCGGTTAGTGGCTTGGTCATCATCATCATCATCATCATCATCATCATCATCATCAAGTAGGCATTGACCCATGTCTTTTTGGTGATTCCAACAAATGTTCTTCCCCAGTCAACACCTGAAAAACGCAAAGGAACCCTTGACATTTGTAACATCAACTTGAACTCACTCGAATATATCAATTTCCTTTTTTTGTACCGGAGGCAAGGACTTGATAAGGAATCGGGGTATCAGCCTCTTCATGTGTTTGCACTTCCTCAAAATCATGTCCCTTGATGAAGGTATCGTATTATGATGCCTACTTCGTCATACCTGACAAATTGCCCTGAGCTTCCATCAATTGAAAAAATAGATGGAATTCAGAGAGTGGAGGGTATGTTCCAGTCAGGTTTCTTGCCATCCCTGCTGCAAAGGCAAAGCTCATCAAATGTGTTTGCAAAGCAGGTTACAAGGGACGGTGCAGCTGCTCAAACAATAACCTGCCTTGCACTCTCCTCCCTGCAAATGATATAGTGGAAACTGTCAACATTATTAGGGAGGACATGTATAGTAGTGAATTTCTTTGGGTACAATTGACCGTGAGCTCTTTAAGAGGATAGGGTGCGGGTTTTGGGGTGACGATAACAAAGAGGTGTGTGTGTTGTGTTGTCAGTGTTAGTGCAATGCAATAAATGGACATGTTAGACTGTGCGCCCAAAGTGAGAAGTTGCAATACCTTAATTCTTGCAATACCTGTGAACCTGTCTGTCTAACACACACATGTTATAAATAATACTGAGAATACTAATAAAAACAGTTTCAAATGTAAAAATATATATACATATAAAAAAAAGGAACTTCCCCATCAAGATTCGGCAGGCCTCCTGTAGTAACTCTGAGGACCCCCTAGGGGTCCGGGACCCCTGTGGAAGACCCCTGGGTATTTGCTACTACTCATTTTTGCTTTCAGAGCCCAGTTACAACAACTTTAATGCTTCAGTTATGATCTAATTTAACATTGCTCTGGAGCAGGAGCAAAGCGACTACTCAGATAAGCTCAGGGGTCTGTTTGGGGGGTCCCAGGTGAGGAAAGACCCCAACCAAAAGTCAGAAAAGTTATTCTGGCTGCTTTAAAAGAGTAATAAATGAACTCACGATGTTTTAAAACCTACAAAACAACTCTAATATTATGAAAATCGGACATTAACTGGCTGGCGTACTGTTCAGAGGCAGCCATCTTGGAAACATGGCAGCCATTTTGATTTTTCAGTGTCTAACGTGTTTTATCATAGGAACAACCCCTAAGGAGTACTTGTGAAAAGTTTTAGGTTTCTTTCCACTTGTGAAGTATTTTAGTGCAAAAATGCATTTACCTGCCCCGCTAACACCAAAGCTCTTTGCCAGAAAATAGCCGATCTACAAGCTCACAACGCCTCACAGTTTTGGCTAAAGTTCTCAGAATATGGACACTAGGGTTCAAGTGGTTAATATAAAAAAGAAGAAAAAAAGGTTTCCATCACTCAAAGATTTGTAGGACCCCCTGTAGTAACTCTGAGGACCCCCTAGGGGTCCCGGACCCCCTGTTGAAGACCCATGATTTAGATTTCATCATATGACCTGCTCAAAAGAACTGATTTCCAACTGAAAAACGTGACATATTATCAGTGTAGACGTGTTGCTCGCAGAAAACAACTGTTTGCATCACGTTTTTGAGCGGTGCCTGCCGCTCCAACATTTGACCGAGTGTGTATGTATGTCCATATGAGTATGTCCGTATGTCGGTAGGTGCATTCATTAGAAGAGATGATTTGACCATCATTCACCTTATGCACAAAGCTTTGAGCTTTAGTTTAAAGAAAGGCGATAGATCTGATCTACAGCAATTCCCCTGAGTGTTTACCTGAGGATTGAAAAGGGATAAGGAGCAGACACTAGGTTAAACATGAAAGCTAGACCACAGAAATCAGTGGAATTCAAACTATTTACACAAGACAGCCCTTTGACACAAGCAAGCACACATACATATGCATGCACATTGCCTCTCTCTATGTCACACACACACACACACACACACACACACACACACACACACACACACACACACACACACACACACACACACACACACACACACACACACACACACACACACACACACACACACACACACACACACACACACACACACACACACACACACACACACACACACACACACACACACACCTGTGACAAATACAAACTGATTCACATTTGTATTACTGTACAGGACTGTCCCCCTCAACACAAGCTCTCTCACCCAGACATACACATGTAAATCACAGCTTCAAGTTCCAACAGCATATTAGAACAGGAAAATTGCTCCACAATGTACCCTATGTGCACACTGGCACTTCTCCCCAGTTACGGTAGCAGGGAAACCGTGCTGAGGCAACAGGAAGGCCTGTGTGTAATTTAGCACGCACATATTCAGACAGTACAGTACAGTATGACATCACCAAGCTTGTGCCATGCTAAGCGCAGTACAATGACAGTGTGGTAGAGGTTTTGGTTGTGTAGTAACCTTGCCTTGTAACTCCAAATATTTGGGAGACATTTTGCTCCATCGATTAGAAATTGATATACAGTCTCCTCCTCACTATCTTACATTCCACAGTGAAAAAGCTCTCAAACTCACTCGAAGCGAACACAAACATAGCAGATTCTGCCAATACTGTAAACTGTATAACATCACAAAACCCAATACGGCATAATTCATTTTATGACAAATAGCTAATAGGCAATCTAAAAGACCAGAATACGTCATAATGCATTCTGAGCGTGTGGGTTGCCTATTTTCTGTTGTTTTTTTGGAAAAGGATTTACAGTATTTAGAATATTTGGGGAACTTTTGCCCAAAATACCAACTAGAAATACTGTTCCTACGAAACAGTGTGGGCTCGCTGATCCCTCATTGGCTAAAGGCCCTGCCTTTGTACTGTCGGTCATTTCTTTGAGGAGAATAAACTTGACCTATTAAGTTGTGGTATAACATACTGGTCTCGCCTTTCAGCAAGCCCAAACATTTCATGTGGGCGTTGTTATTTAGATCAGGTCGCACTTGTTGGTGGTGATGTCACCAAGAACGCTGCTCCTCATTGGCTGTACTGTCGGTAATTTTTGTTAGGAGAATAAACTTGACCTATAAGGTTATGGTATAACATACTGGTCTCGTCTTTCAGACGAGCCCACAATTATGTATTGGATGCCAATTATCTTGATGATTAATTGGTGAGGGAGATAAAGATAGACGCTAGCCCTCATGCAGTATAAAGTTCAGGTTCAAAAATGCCTGTGGGGTCAGACAGATCCCGATATGGAACTCTTGTGGATTTCCCTGATTTTAGATGCAAACTGTTGACTCAGCTGATACGAATGTGAGAACAAACAAGATAAAACAGTTAGCAAACATTGGTTGTGGACCTTAAGGTAAGGCTGCCATATCTTAACAACAGGACTAAGAGTAATGATCAAATAGGCTTAGAACATTTACAGTCAATTTCTTAAAACTTTAAAGCAACCACTACCGAAAATAAAACAAACTGTATCATAATAAATAAATAACCAGTGTACTAGGACTTACAAACCAAAAACCCACAGACCTAAACATATGAAAATATAAATATGACCCCAAATCCTAACTATTGTACTATTATTTACTATTAATGAGACTGTCAGAATCAGAAATTTGACTATAAAGCCAGCAGACAGGTTTTGAGTTAGCTTTTAAGATAAGCCAAATTTCACTAGAGCATGTTCAGACAGAATGGATTGTTTAATTTAGGGTTAGGGTTAAGAACTCAAGGAAAATCTGCTCAAACAAGCAGAAGGCAAGAATGGGTTATCTCAAAGTGGATGCCTCGAGTGTCCTACAAAGAGATAGATGCATTCTAGACTATAAACCAACAACTCGCAACACTGTTAAAGGGATATTTCACTTTTGGGAACACCATAGACAATTTTTAAGTTTAGATATTTGGTATTAATGTTATCAGACACACTCCCTTCCTAATAAAACCCATTGTAACTTCAAACTCCATTTTAACCATGATAGGTTAATCAAAAACACCCGTTCTTGGTTCTGGTGACTCATACTGTCCTCCTAATACGTGAGCTGGCAGTGTTTTTTCAATTACTTTTTCATTTATTTTTAATAATTATTTGGGGGGGAGGGGGGGGGGGGGAATTAAATACAATAACAAATTAAATAAAATAATTGAAAAAAGTAATTGAAAAAAAGCTCACGTATTAGGAGGACAGTATGAGTCACCAGAACCAAGGACGGGTGTTTTTGATGAATCTATCATGGTTAAAATGGCGTTTGAAGTTACAATGGGTTTGTATAGGAAGTGGGCATGTCTGATCAAATGAATATCAAATATCTAAATACCGTATTGAATCAAGCAATGTATAAACTGTCTGGGGTGTTCCCCGTGTCGAAAGTGAAATATCCCTTTAATGTCTAAAGCTACTTTTTTAACCATCATAAGTCAAATTACAGGTTTGACGGGGAACATGATTACAGTATACCACTTTGTTTTTTATATTGCAGTTACAAATTGTGTCTTCAAACAACAATATGCCATAACTATTTTCTCTCTCTCCCACGTTTTATTTTTTGTACATAATTCTTTCTCCCTGCCACACAGCACATTTTCTCTTCATCTGTAAAATATCTAAGCTGTTGGCCTTAAGACTGGCAGTTGAAAAAATAACCAACAATGACAGGATACTGGAGGAAATGCCATGGGACAGTGAGATGTCGCTATTTTATTCCCTGCCTACCAGTATGAATGGGAACCAACAGGTGAATCAGGAGAAAGAAATGAAAAACACAGGAAATTGAGTCTGCACAACCATAAAGCTAGAGGGCAATGGAATGTTTGTTTATTTAATGTTAAATACACTCGGCATTTCTGAGGCTCTCCAAATACCAGCGGTTCAGCTAGCAAAGCCATGTCACACGCGTGGGTGTGAATAAGGTAGAGACAGAGATGGCGAACAGGACAGCTTTAACAGGACTCCATTTGGAGCACCACCACTCATAAATCTGGATCAAGGCCTTTGAAATCATAGACTGTGGCTGGAGGGTGAGGGGTGTCTAAAAACATCCAAAGCAAGAGGGATAACTGGAGTCATGTATCGTTTATAAATGACTGACGAACAATATTGAGAAATCTGAACAATGTTAGACTTACTAGGGTACTGGGGCACGTATGAAATCCAAATAAGGACCCCTGCTCTTTGACATGGGCCCTACAGTGTGTGTGTAGCCTAGTTGTAACCTTATCCTGAAACTTGAACCTCTACTTTTCATCCGCCAATGGAACGGCTCTCAGCAGCCAAGATTTACCCCTCTTCATATTTAATGTCTTTGTTGACATGTGTCCCTCTCTGAAGAGAAACATAAAGGGTCTGGGAGGTTGCTACTCTATTTACTATATACCAACATTATTCTCTTTACTCTAGCCTAGTACACACACACACTCTGAGTGTGTGTGTGTGTGTGTGTGTGTGTGTGTGTGTGTGTGTGTGTGTGTGTGTGTGTGTGTGTGTGTGTGTGTGTGTGTGTGTGTGTGTGTGTGTCAAAATCAGTATGCACTGTTGTTTTTATATTATAACCAAGAGTAACAACAACAACAACAACAACAAGACCATACTGTTTCATAAAGCAAAAGGTATACAATTTATCGATAATATTTAATAAATATGAATGACAGTGATGAAGCAAAACACATGGTTTGTCACCAGTTTGTGTTGCTAGGGCCTATAGAGGTTAAAGCACTCATGCATAGATCGGGCCAGGCCAAAACAAAGTCATGAGTGTGCAGTAAATACTGGAGGTGATATTTTGACCTGGGACTTATTAGTCTTTTTTACTGAAGTTTGGTTAGTGTTAACCATTAACCCATGAGTTTTTAAAGATGTTATGGAGGCAAGTTGAGCCACTTTTGGAAACTTACCTGTTCAGGTTAACCACTTGAGTTATTTATTTTATACTTTGGCTAGTCTGCTCACGATATTGCATGCATCGCGGAGCATTAATATGAGCTTGTACATTAAAATACAACCACATTTTATTAGTTTTTAGAGCAGATAGATTGAAATTGAGACCAAATCTGTACATGAGACAAGCGGAGAAATGGGAATAAAGCTAATTGAACATTGCCCATATTACATTTTCTTTACATCACAGGAGATAAAAGGCATCACCATTTGATTATTCAAACATAAAGTGTATCCCATTAGTACATGTACATGATATACTGTACTTAAAAGAAGCAGACTAGTGAACAAGGAGCATGCTTGTGTGAAGGTTGTACATAGATCACAACCCATTATTAAAGTCTCTGTATGCCAGCAGATTTGAGATAGAAGTTTGCTTGTTGATGATTTGGACAACTGCATCATGTAGCCAGATGGTTTATCTTATTTTCTCATTTTCTAATATTCCCTCCACAGTCTTTCATCTTTCATCATCAGAAATCTACAAGCTTTCAAGGCAATCAAGTATTTCTAAGCACACGCCGCCAAGTTTGCTTAACATAGCAGAGTCAATATTAATAGAGTGCTATGTAAGCCCAGGTTTATACACAGAGCGCCCCACTCTCCATCAGATGGTTAATTATTGACAGGGCCTTGGTGGGTGTCAATATAGAAAACCTAAAATATGAGGAGACCTTGGTCTCACAATTTCTTACCAAGGTATAAAGGTGTCATGGATGCGAACATCTTCTGTCGCTTTAGACCAAACGAGTATGTGCAGTGCACTGCATTTGATTTTAACTAGGTCTGGTGAAATCCTTACCTACCCATCACCCATGAGGATTTAAATGTATGTCAGCCTCAAAACAACTATTGTTTTTATCAGGTCGCAGACAGCCTGATCAACAAACAGACGTGCAACTAGCTAACAGATGGTAATTTCCCCTCAGTTTCTCAGCACTCCTCATCACGTTTTCCTCATTGGCTAGCCCTGCAGCCATTGAGGGCTCGATGTCCTCTCAGAATACGGCATCTAAGCACGATGCAATACTGTGTTTGGCCACTGTATATATCTCTATGGTAAATCTGTGGCGCTGTTCATTACTTGGCCAGCGTAAACCTACTGACACTATTTACGGAAAACAGTAGGCATTAGTTTTCCTTCCGTAAATAGGAGATCTGCAAGCTCACAACGCATTGCAAGCTCACAACGCGTTGCAGCACGATACGCTGTGATCTTGCATATCGGCTATATTGGTTTGATAATTATTTCTACAGCGGTCTCAAACTTTTACTCAAGTAATTTAATTATTTAGGACTACTTTTCAAAGACAAATATTGAACTTTTGACTCCAATACATTTCTAGGAAATACAAGTGTGAACTGATATATATGACTGAGTCATTTCTTCAGTCAGTTCAATTTTGCGGTAGTTAACCACTTACGCCCTATATACTTTAGCGTACGACAAATAGTGAACATAGCATATCTACAAGCTCACAGCATGTCATATCAACACTCCACTATACATGGAGATCCGTGCTCATACATACATACACACAAAGCCAGAAGTAGGAGCGGTTGGCACCGCTCAAAAACAATACACTTTCAACTTTCAAAGATGAGATAATAATATGAAACTCAAGGCTATACTATGAATGTTAACCAAGCTATTGTCCTGAGAGAAAGTTAAACTGCCAATTCAAATTTCACAAATACAAATAACATAATTGAACACATTTTGAACATCATCTTCAAAACGTATACTTAGCTTCCTACACAACCACAACAGTTTTACTGCCTTTGTTATAATACAATATTGATTTCATTCTCACATACAGGGTAAATAAATAAACTAGACTAATACAGTAATGACTTGCTGGTCACATCAGTGCTACAATAAGTAAGCATACTTTATAGCAGGTAGGCTGTGGACTACAATTTTTGGAAACAGGCCTCCTCAAAATTATAGCATCAGTACTCAGGCCTGTCTCTCTTTCAGGAAAACGTTTCTCCACAATTCTAAATTAATCATTGTCTAACAATTGCAGGCTTTATGGCTGTTGTTCACCATGTGATAAATTTGTGTGTCGTTGACTTTTTTTGTCTGAGAAAGTGTTGTGTGAAATTAGTAAGCCTGATTGAAAAGCAGTACTTGTATACTGACACATTTAAGAGCATCAGAATGAAATAAACTGGTTTCAAAAATAGGTTGCATGCTTGAGACAGAGTTGCCCATCGCCCATTAAACTGATTACATTATAGCAGGGGTAGGAAATATTTGTGGGCATGTGATGTCTATTCTGAGGCTGGAGAGATCTGCTCCTGTACCATCACCCAACAGTAAAAACAATAAACACCACTTTTAAGTCTTTATAGGCTGCTAATAATGCAAACACACAGCAATCATTTAATATTAATAATACAGTCTGACTATACTATAGAACAGAGAAGTGTTATCAAAGAAATGAAGGATGTATTTTCCTTTTTTTATTGATCTATGTTTTATTTTTGTATTATACCTATATCTATAGGCCTAGTAGTGGTTTGCTCACATCTATGATAGAGCACTACTTCATATTACTAGCCCAGGATCAAGGCTATCATAGTCAGATGTATTTGATAGAGTCTAACTTTTGCTTCTATGTCTATGTTAAGAAAGCAAAAGTTAGACTTAATAAAATACATCTACGATAGTCTTGATCCAAAGCTAACATATGCCTATAGCCTATACATGTCTATTATCCATAGAGGCCCCACTGTTTGTTTGGCATTGATGGGGTCATATGAGGTTGGGGATTAATAATAGCTTCCTTTATCCTAATATTTAACCAAAGACTAGCAGTAATATTACTGTAGGCCTATAGCTATTTCAACTGTAGCCTATGGGACTGTCTGTCACCCACCTGTGGGACTTTAAAAGATACTCTGAGTAGCAAATTATATCAAGAAAACAACTTAACCTGGGGGGAAAAAAGATAATTTAAAAAAATCCTCCATCGCGCGAGGTGTTGCTGTAGCTTGCCATAAAATATATCTACTTAAGTTGTGTTATGTTAGGCAAGTGATACCGCACACTATAGAAAATAACTTTTAGACGAATGACATTGGGAGGGGGGGGGGGAGACGCACCGTCTACGCCACACACACGCACTCGGAAACAACACACACGCGCGTGATCTAGGTAACGCAACGCAACTTGTACAAAAAAAAAATCAACAACTAGTTAGTAGTAGTAGTAACTAAGTACGACAGAACACAACATGGGGAAACGTACGTACCTTTGGAATACAAGGATCTGGGAGAATTCAGGTCGAGGTCATCGCTGAAAAGGGAAATAAAGTCAGAGGGCATCGCAATGCCTCCGAGTGACTGGGGAAACCGGACACCCTCAGTGATATAAACCAGGCTCTTTCTAACACTGTCAGAAAACGGCCAAGAAGCGTCTTATTATTAACCGAATAACCGCTATGACAAGATACAGCACACATTCGATTAGATCTAATAATGACTGTCTGTCTGCCTGTTGTCAACGCTCCTGTTCGGTCCGTCCGTGTGTCCGACCGTCCGCGATCAGCGATGGATGTTTATGATAAGTCTGTCTGCCACTCTGCCAGGCAGCTCAGAGCCACGCCTACCTGCACTACGCAATAACGAGGCTTTTCTTTGGAATAGAAAATAAAACGCCCCATGATTACTCACACAATAAAAATAAATACAACGTTTAGATGAGTGTCTAAAGTTTATATAGGGAGTTTTAGATGGAACATATGAAATAATGAATGAATAAGAGTTTCTTAGAATGGAATCTGTAATTAAACATGATGAAATTAAATATTTATGGTGACTTACTTTTCAGGAGTAGCTCTCAAAAGTGGGGTCCAGGGAGCCTTGATCAGGGTTCCTTGATGGGGTCCTAATACTAATGGACACTTTACAGTTCTGTAATTCTGAGAGTAGCCTATACAAATGGAACCAAATGGCCCCATATGGGCCCATTTAGTTCCATTTGTACATACTCCCATGAGGGTCCTGAAATATAAAAGTTTGAGAACCACTGTTTCGTGGCATTATGATCCTATTCTGACTTATTGATTTGTAATGTTTTCTGAGATTAGTCTACATTACAATGAAACAATTCACGAGAACCGGAATAGTTAAATCAGAGATGTCAGCATGTTGTTGTTGTTTTTCGCTGCAGAAAAAAACCCTAAGGGGCATTGTCATATGCTAGCTGGGGCTGCTGGGCGATACAGACTCAATCAAATATCACAATATTTTTCTCGTCCCATAGACCAGTGGTTCTCAATCTGTGGATCCCAACATTATTTTGAGGGGTCCCCAGATGATTAACTTAATGTGCAACATTGTTTTCTCACTTAACAGTAAACAAACCAGCATAAAGTTCAAGTGTATGGTATGTGTACATTTCTAAAGTGACAATTAAGGACTTTTTAATACGTCTAAAATGACAAATTAAACATTGGCCAAATTGTCAAATATTAGAGGCAGAAATTGTGAAAATAGCTGATCTACATGCTCACAACGCGCGTTGTGAGCATGTAGATCTGCAATTTTCATAATAGAACCGTGTTGTACAACATGTTAGTGCTTGTCAGGGTAGGGGGGTCCCCAGTTAAAATATGATTATTTTGCGGCCTGAAAAGGTTGAGAACCACTGCCATAGACTAAAGCTGGTTGCACACTGCACTGCGTGTTTTCATTGCGTTTTGGAAATCCGAAATCCTCGAAAGCATTTTTCAGGCCAAGGAGAGAGAGAGAAGAGAGACAGAGCAAAGGACCCAGTGGCGACAGTTACAAAAATCAGAAAAAAATCCGAAAATAAATACGAAACGGGCAGGAGTGTGCATAAGGTGATTGACATAAGGTGAGGTTGATTTTTTTATTCACGCGCTCCGAAATTCACTCCGATATTTGGCCCAAAAAACGCAGCAGTGTGCAAAGACCTTTACGCTATAAGGCTTTTTCCTTTTTTTTTTTCAAAACAAAAGTGAAACTTGATTTGTTTCGATTATGTCATCTACGTGTCAGGTGACCCATAAGCTAGCGAACAGCGCCATCCCAGTAAAAAATAAGAAACTTTTCAAACTTGGTTTTGGCAGCCTGGACCATTGGGAATAACTTGTGCAATTCGTTCAGCGGCATTCAATTAGTTAATTACTATATTACCATATTTTCCGGACTATAAGGCGCACCGGACTATAAGGCGCACTGTCAATGAATGGTCTATTTTCTAACCGTTTTCATATATAAGGCGCACCGGACTATAAGGCGCACATAATAGACGCTACCATTGCGTTATGCATCCAACAGATGGAGCTGTGCTAAAGGGAATGTCAATGTCAATGAATGATCCATATATAAGGCGCACTGGACTATAAGGTGCACTGTAGTTTTTTGAGAAAATTAAAGGCTTTTAAGTGCGCCTTATAGTCCGGAAAATACGGGGTACCTGCGGTCGCAACTATAACAAGTAGAACAGCCAGATGGTTAAAAGAATTACATCACTTCACTTTATGCTACTCTACTTTAAAACGGGGGAAAGGCAGCACTTATGCCATATTATGATACCCCAAATCCCAGACAGCATGTGATCTACTTTATAACATTACATATCATGATATTATGATAAACCAAATCCCAGGCAATTTTTGTCTCACATCACAAAATTAAAGGGATAGATAGAAACATTTAATCAAAAAATAATCAGGACAATAAAATAAACAGCTTAACGAAATGTTAGTATATGGATACATCAATTTAATTGTTTCACAAAATATATAGTAAGCTATCTATAGTGTGACATACACATAGTACATATTATGATCATCTTACGATTGTATTGTCTTATTAAGTTTCAGTATTTCATAAACTATTTACTGTGAAATATAATTATATATCTAGACTTACAGTACATACTGTAGGTAAATATATTCACAAAACAATCTCAAGGTATTACTACATGAACTGAATAATGACATGCAATGAGTCAAGCAACTGATAGGTCTTACAGTGTTTTGTTCATGTAATATGTACAGGGTAATATTAAGAGGAAACAGTTGAGAGTTTATTTGTACCAGAGGAAACAACCGTGTTACTGTTCGGAAGTTTTACGCCTTCACTCTTACATTTGATTCCAAACAAACTGCAACATTTCATCAGCATCAGGTCCACAATCTCCTCCTCTTCTGATGGCTGTGGAACAGTAAAGAGACAAATATACAACTAAAGGGTTTGCTACAACCTAAACAAATATTTTGCTACATAGCACTAAAAGTGTTTATTTGGCTCATACTCATAGGATCTTTGGATGGCTGCTATATATATACAGTAACACACAGTAAGTAGTCTTAAATATGTTATATAACAACTTTGTGAAATGGTGCTATGTAGAACTAAGGGGTGCCTATTCTAAGCTGTAGAACCAGACAGGGTTCTTTGAATAACAGCTATGTTACTTAGCGTATATAGCACTTCGAGAGAACCAATGAAAAACCACAAAGAAGCACAATGTTTTTGTGTATGTTCTGAGACTGAAAATAACAAATCCAGAGGCTATATTTTTGGTGCAAGATACCAGTGCATAACTATGTATAAATCAGGCTTAACCATATTCTCCTAACCCACTTCTTCGTTCTTTTTCACATTATGTTTGTGGGCTTGTAAAGGTATGACAATAGATATTGAAAGCAACTCCTCAGGCTTTTCTGAGTAAGCATGCATTAAATACCTTGTGATGTATCTGCTCTTGAGTGAATGCCACAAGGATGACAGAGATAAACAAGTTCAGCACCACAAAGGTCATGAACACGATGCAGGAGCCAATAAGGAATGCACCAAGGACAGGATTGTAATTCAGAACCTGAGGGATTTGAATGGGGAAACCGTCAGTAATTTTGATCTGCCATAATCCCAGACTAAGAACTCAGACATGAACAACTCGAATACGTTAGAAAGGAACTGACTCTCACTGACCTCTTCATAATTAAAAATACCCAGCTGCAGGCTGACCATTGTCTGGGCAGCATCCATCAGTGTCCGATACGAGTACAGCTTCCAGCCGAACATCAGATTGGACTGCAAAGAATGAGTTAAAGGATAACAAAGTTCCTCTGTTAATATATATATTTTTTTAATTTAGTAAAGTGTGACACAAAAATGTACAGTTCAGTGTTCACTGTTGTAGGACGAAGGGAAACCTCTCACAGCAATGGAGTAAGCAAGGAACATGATGGTCATGACCAGCAGGAAGCCTGATATGTCAGTCCATGCCCGTTGCAGGGTGGCAATGATCATGTTGAGTTTTGGGTTGAGCCTCATCAGGTGCCATAGTTTCACTGTAGCCAGCAACACCAAGAAGGCAATCAAATAGCCCAGCACTGCATCAGCCGTGGCCGTCTCATGGAAACTAGCATATCTGAACATAGAACACAATGCTGAGGAAAATAGACCCTTGTCTAACACCTTAATTTTAATGTAATGTGATGCTATGTTAAGTCTACACTACAGCTTGTACCAGTAGATCTGCTAATATTTGCGAAGGTTCTACATAGAATACAGATGCTAAGTAATGAACCAGCTATTCATATTTGTTAAGACATGTACAGAATGTGATTGCAAAATGTGGCAAAGAAAGTCACGTCCATACCACCTTTTCTTTTTTTACCAATTTAAAACTGAATGGAAAGAGCTGAGGACTTGGCAGTGGTGCAGTGTTGAGCTTATAATATAGACCAGCAGGAGTTATAAATAGCTGTGAGGTGCTGTTGGCTTTTAGCCTACATTTATGCTGTTGCTTTGTAAACAATGTCAATGGAAACATCTTTAACTTCAAGTGTGGTATTAATGAATACTGTCCTATTGTATTGGTACAACTGTAAGCTGTAATTTGGATACATTGTGACACCGGATTTAAGGGGCATGCTGTGATGCTACAGGCAACAAACCTGATGCCAATCATTCTTTTGATTTGCCCTTTCATTTAATAAGATGGCAAAAAAAGTAAAGAAATGGTAAAGAAAAGTGTTCATTGTGTAAGTAGTAGTAGTAGTAATGAAGCTGGTGACTCACTGGTCTTTGTTGTTCTGGTAGTAAGTCATGTCTCTCTGCCCCAGAAGGGTCCTCTTGATGAAGACAGACAGAGCACTCCAACTGAGAAGAATGATCGCCAGCTCTAGAAGGTTCCATTTACTCTTGAAATAAGCCCACCTCTGTTGTTTCATCAGCTTTCCCTGTCAGGTGAGGATGAGATTATAGTGGTATGGAAATTATTACCGATCAATCAATTCCTATCAATTGTAGATAGTGATATTGAATTATTACTTTTGCTCTTTTAACAATTTGAAAGAATATTACAGCAATATCACTAAACGTGTATGAGACCAAGCAATCAAGCCCATGTCTGAGCTTAGTATAAGCATCCACAATAACATAGCAATCTGAAGAAATACCTGAACAAACATGTAATATAATATGAAGAGGAAATAGATGGCTTCAGAGGCCATGACAAAGATGTGCAGGCCACCAGGGGATTGGTAAAGACGCACACTTTGCAGCTCACTGCGGAACTGGAATGCTCCTGAAAAAAAAGTGAGTGAATGGACCTTGAGTCAGACCTCTTGAGTCAGAACTCTTAACCACTTAAACCCTACATGGTTGACCAGGTTCCCCCAGGTCCCACTCCTTTTTTCCTTTGACACCAAATCTCTTGAAAAAAATGTGAAAATAGCAGGTCAACAAGCTCACAGTGTATGTAACGTATTGTGAGTTTGTGGGTTCGCTATTTTCTTTGCCTATTTTCACAGAATGTTCACCTATTATGACCTGCCCAGAATAGGGACACTAGGGTTCATAATGGTTAAACTGTTACAGTAGTTGACTAACCTGTGCCTATGGTCTCTAACATGAGCGTAACAATGCAGAAGAGGTTGACATTGGCATTGTACACAGTGAACTCCACAAAGACGGCTTGGGTGTACACATCAAGCCAGGTGTTGTCAAATAGGTAGTGGAGAGTTCTGCAGAAACACAATATCGGCAATTTTCAAATTAAGACACATCTATTGATGTAATGACAAAACGAACAAGCCCCAGGAAATCCAGTATGTGGGGACAGGGTGACAGGGATATGGGCATATTTTGAGGTTGATAGTTACTTATTGCCACTACAATTAAATGAGAGATTTATATGTATATTTCTGTATACAATATGCGGTGTCTATCTAAATATATTTAGTAATAATATCACTGGGATTTAGACTGATTTGGGATGGTGTTGACTTTCTATAGTTTCCATGCATGCTGGCACTTACCTACTAGAATTATGTGAATCTGGGCCCAATTCAACAACAAATCCCCCTCCCCTGTATAACACCACACTGCCCCAGATGGGTTGGGCTCTAAGTCGAGCCTGGGACTGGTACTTCCAAGAGCTGCGGAGGCCCTGTGAGGTATTGTGATCTGCTGATTGGCTCCAGCCTGGACCGTAGGAGCCCATATCCTCCACCTCCCATGAGTATGGTGCATGACAGTCAGGAACAGACTTCTGCATGGAGTGGGCGATGTGGCAAGAGCTCTTCTGCACCCTCACTTGGCGAAGACGGGCATTACCAACTAGCTTAGAGTTCCCATCTGTGATGAATCCTGTTTTAGGTGGTAAGGCGATAAAACAAAAGAATGCATTGATAGATGACATAAGCAGGAGTAATTAACAGTATCAATTACATCCAATTGATCAGGTAGAGGTGGCTTATAATCCCGTTTATTGTATGTAAACAGTATGTTCATGGTTTTATAAGTTATATGTTTTACACGTTTCATAGAAAGTGTGTGTGTGTGTGTGTGTGTGTGTGTGTGTGTGTGTGTGTGTGTGTCAAATACTCTCTGTTAAAGTTGGCGTGATGTAAGAAAGACATGTATACCCTCACAACATCACTTACCTGGGTACTCTCCAAAAAGGTTGGTCAGCAAAGAAGTGTTTGCCCAGTTAAACACGTCACTGATACTCATACTGTCTGAGACACCTTTGCTGAAGCTCTGCTGAATGTGCTGGGTCAGAAAGTAAGCGTTGGGGTCCCTCTGACCATACGCCACAAGGAGCAACATCCACATGAATCCCATGTAGGCTGCAGCACAAATCACACACCTCAGCGTTATATAGTGCTGCTCAAAATGTAATACATATTTTGCATGTGCTAGCTCTACAATGGCTTGACTTACTGAGAATCTCCTTAATGAGGGCAAATACTTTCTGCTCTTTAATCATGTTGTTCCTCATGCGCTCGATGTCAGTGGGTGGTGGTGGCTGATAGAAACTGCAAGTGCTATCTCTCCTGGCCACTCGCACTGAATCAGGATCATCTACAAGCATATTGTGTCCAGTTTTCTTTTGTGGGTGTGCTCGTTTGTCTTTAGAAATACTGTAACAATGTTACTAAAAGTTCAAATGAAAAGGCAGGGAACAGTACCTGGGATTCGGAGTGTATCGTCTATCTGAGGATCACCGTATTCCTCTTGATCAACTTTCTTCAGAACAAGAGCAAAAAATGCTGCAAAACCAAGAACCTGTGACACACAATGTGTAACATTTAGTAACAGACACTCACCAGCATGACAATTGACATTTCATTCATTTGATTGATTGAATATGAAAAGGAGAAAGTGGGATATGGGAAGGACTGTATATCGGTCGCTGGTTAATAGTGTCTGCTTGATCCGTTATAACAATGTCTAGCTAACCGGGGAGCCCATGGCCGGTGTAACTATGGAACCCTTATAAGTACTGTATAAGAGTAGGCTTTCTTCATGCACTAGCTCTTTTGTACTCAATTCATAGAGACATTAAATTACAGACAAATATAAACATTACTATGCAAAAAAAATCATATTGTAGTGTGATGTTTCTCACCTTCAGGGGTTGGGTAACAAAGAGACTCTCAAAGAAAGAGACCACCATGGAGATGAGCCAGCTGATGGAGCGGTCTTTCCCATAGGTCAGCCCATACATCATAGTGAAGTATCCTGAAACGCAACTTGTTGCCACCACCAGGATCCATCCAACAAACACAAACCACCAGGGGAGACCACCGGGACAGCACCTCTTTCTGCTACCGTCGCCGTTGATGCTTTCTTCTGGGCTGCCGCTGTGGTCCAGCCGGTCCCTTCCCAGGCTGGAGGAATGGAGGTGATGCTCCACAAGACCCTTCATGCCCTGGACTTGTTGCACAGCCCGGTTGTAGCTATCAGAGTTTGGAAAGCGAGAAGGTCCCAGCAGACCTAACTCCTTCTCAACATGACGTAGCTGTCTGTACAGATACTGCCTGTTATTGTTCCTCTTCTGGGAACCATCCACAGTCTTCTCTGGGCTGCCACACACACTGCTCTCTGATGATCCAAATGATGTCAATATCATTCCGGGCGACATAATTGCATGTAACCATTAATAAATCAAAACTGATTTAATTTTGGAACCACTGGATATGGTTGTATGGAACAGCTTACCTTGTAGATTTACTGCACCTAACGTGAGGATGATGGAGCTCGTTTCCCGTTTGGAGGCATCAGTGTAGAACTGTCCACCTGCTCGGTTCTGGTGCCTGATAATGTCCTCCACCAGGGAAAGCAGAGTGTTGATATCAGCCTGTTGACCAGGCCTCAACTCCAGATGAGGCATAGGGTTTTTCATGGCCTTTGAGAGTGACTGGGCAATTCTCTTTATGTCCTAATATATAGATACACCGCCACACAAAGAGGACCTTCAGATACACAGAACAGATCCGCAATTTTTTTATTTTCATTGAAAGCTTGTGTCACATTTCACCTTGATCACAGTGTCGGGTGTGATGTCCTTCAGTTCCTTGCGTGGAGAAGAATTCTGTGAGGGAGACACTCGGCCTGTCTTCCCCTGCTTGGAACCATCTGGTTTAGCAGATTTCTCTCGAGGCCGAGTGTTTCTGAAGATACTCACAATAAGGAGATTGATTGGAAACATGATGATTGAACTTTGAACTCCAATAACAACTTGTTGCCACGTGAACTCAATGTGACCTATAAAGTTGACAAAAAAAAAGAAAAAAAAAAGAAGAAGAGTTAATTTATGTAGTATTAAAAGGCAATATATCGGCTAGTGGTATTACGGCCATTCATGAAGGACTTTAGTAATGACAGCTCCCTCACCCATTAGAAGGACAATATTCGTCACCAGACTGTAAGATAATCTGAACAGTGTAAATACTTTCTTGATAGTAAAGTAGTTCCATACCCAGGTCCATGGTCTGCTCAGAGGGGTCAGTGGGGATGCCCCAGAACATGATGCTGGTCAGCATGGTGCACAGCAGCAGAGAGAAACAGCATGACACTCGCTGCACACGGGTGAAGGTGCTGCTGGGAGGTCGGCTGATCACAGAGAACCAGATGTGGCCATCACGGAAGTCCTTTGCTGTCTTCATGAAGAACAGGTTGCTAGAATATGCATTGTGAGCACAAGAAGAAGATGGATTGAATGAACACAACAGAGTATAACAGAGCTGGAGATGGCTTTCGTTTACTTTTGAGGCGCATGAACACACATACCTGAATCTCTTCAAGTCTGTTTCTGAGGCAACAGGGAAAACCTTGTCAAGAGAGCACTCTCCCATATCTATGGCCAGCCAGGTATTACAAAGAAAGTGCCATTTCTGTCCCGTCTCCAGGTCCTGCACCATCACTTTGTTGATATACCTGCATACAAACGTGAACAGTTATCTCCGGTTCCTTTAATCATGATGTAAAATCTGTAAAATGTTACCTCAGGGAAATATGATTCTGTCATAGGAGTCTGCGCGCTTCTCGCCATACCAGGCAGGGTGTAGTCCTGAGTTATCGTGCCACAGCCTGATGCTAAGCACCTCTCCCAGGGAAAAGGGCGTCGTCAACAGGAACAGGTCCACTCCTCCTCTCTCAAACACAGGCTTCTCAGCGTCTGCCAGGTGGTGTGGTTCACTCTCTCCCTCTGTACCTAGCAGAGTTACTGTCACCTGAAACAAGGCAGTATACGTGATTGTAAGCCAAGATGTTCAGATGTCCAGAGGCGTATTTAGATGCCAATGAGGAAAAGGTCCTACAGCTGGTCTAATCACTATATTATCTATATTAACACAGCTTGCCTTATTTGGTCGACATGCAATTTGACTTGATTTTAGAGAGGAACAACTCTGTCGCCTATGGAAATTCTTAGACAGAACATATATTTGCAGTACAATGCTCAATTGGAGCGATGGAGTGATGGGGAGTGACACACAGTTCATCGGGATTGGGACTCAAACTTGCGACCTGCTGTCAGGCTGGCATTGCAGCCTAGGGTGCCCTGACAGCCAGGCCGGCAGCCCAGGCCAATATTATTAACATAAATGTGTTTGATCACTGGTTTCATATCAATTTCAGGAAAAGTCATCACAGGAATGTCTGGCCGCCTGGAATCTGCCTCCCTTAAGAATTTAGTTAAGCAGGTGAACACTAGAGAACCATAGGGAACCCCCCCCCCTTCATTTGAGAATGCAAACCACTGACCTGAGAGGAAGTGGATGCACCACGACGATGCCCAGTGCTGATAGTCAACATGTAGCGATACTCAGCCAAAGGGTCATTGTCCTCTAGAACCGTTATCTTCACCTATATGTAGACCCAAAGATATAATAATTATTCAAAGTCATTGCAGTGATTTATGTGCCACTATACATCAAACCTAAAATGACTTACTTAAGATCAACAATTAAAACACACCAAGTATCATGTGGTTGGAAACTCGTTGTTGAAACAGACCTTAGATGAGTCCTGGATGTCTTTCCTGCGTGCCCACACAACCACCATCAGATAAGCAAGAAAGATGGCTCCCACAAAACATACCACCACAGGGTTGTTAGTGAAAGTGGCAAAGAGTTCTGCGGTGCGTGACACATCCACCATGTTAGGCATCACAAAGAAGGAGCTTCCAAAGAACGTTAGGTGATTACAGAGGCATTGTGTGACCAATGGCGTGGTGAGGGGACCGACCTATATGGAAATAGCTGCTGTTGAGTTGCAATCAGATTGCCGCGGATACAATTATGTGACACTTGTGGTATATTGTCGCTGTCAGGCAGAAACCTTGCATCTCCATAATTCGTCTTTTTATGTTTTGTCATAAATGAAAGCCATATTTTATACTTTATTAATTATGACAGTGTCACGCAGGCCTGGAATTTTGTCATTTAACATTTTCTGAGGGCACAAAGGCCAAATGCCAGGGCAGGAAGGCCATCAAATAAAACAAGATTTTAGTCCATTGAAAGAATTTGTAGAATTTAAGGGTTAGGGATGATAACCTAATGTGCAGTGAAATAGATAAATGATGGTATTTACAATTGATCCATGCTCAGCCCTACACCAAAGTTACTGGATCGGTTTAAAGCTATACTGTGTAAGTTGCTCAACTAGTGGTCAGTAGCGTCCGCGTCTTTCGGCCGTTTTTCGCCACGGACCGGGCCTCACACCCCCGCGTCACCCCCGCGTCTGCCTCCATCTCGCCGAGATCTATCTTTGGAGGGGTCCCTGGTTCCTGTGCGTTCAGGCATTCCGGAGAAACGGAGTGTTTCACCCGAGTATAGATAGAGACACACGGGCGCCTACAAATATGGCCGCCCTATTGTGATAGCTAGCGACCCCACTTCAAGATGCGCTGTGATTGGCCGGCAGTGTATAACCCTCGCTGTGATTGGCCGGTAGTGTATGATGACGTCATTTTGCCGGGAAATCCCGCCCCTGTCACTGCTAGAAGAAAATATATAAAGAGAAGGCTTCAGAAGCTGAAAATAACGGAGTGGGTGTTCTAAAACTTTAGCGATTTAAGAGTTAGGACAATTTTAAGATTTGTTTTATAAAAAAAGTTACATGGTATAACTTTAAAGATGGAGACTCAGGGGAGTTAAGATTTCAGAATCTCAACAAAAGACACTGGTGTCTACATGACAAGAAAGAGACACTGGTGTCTACTGTCTACATATTGACAAGAAAGAGACAGAGGAGAAAGTGGTACAGTCAGCTGGGGCATTAAGGCCACTGTGGCCTCAGGTCATGCCATTGAGGCCAAACTGAGGGGCAACGACGGCCATGGCCTTCATGGCCTCCATGAAATTCCTGCCCTGGTGTCACGTAAAAGTAGCAAACATTTACAAGCTCACATTGTGTCGCATCACAACACTACTTTTTTCACTGCTTTTTATGTTTTTAAAACATTTCACATCGCCTACAGTATTAAGAATACTCCTGGCTAAATCATTATACTGGACCCATTGGAACAAAAGCTTTTTGTCCAAAGTTCCTGAAAAGTAATGGTTTTGGACATAAAAGGTTTCCACCCAACAGTGAAGAAAAGGTTACACTCACCCTGCAGCCATCTTCACTCCAAGAAGCTTTGGTTTCATTCCAATACTTGCACTGGGCCGCAACTGTACTTATAGATACAGTGGCATTGATGGATTTGACTCCTGCCTCCACAATGGGCCTCACAACAAGATAGTGGATCCCAACATCTCCTGTTCGATCCTTGGGACCCAACACCCATGTGTGCTTCTCCTCTGCATGCATGAAAATGACAAATTATACTGCATTTACGCACACACACACACACACACACACACACACACACACACACACACACACACACACACACACACACACACACACACACACACACACACACACACACACACACACACACACACACACACACACGCACACACGCGCACACACACACACACACCTGTGGAGACCTGTGCTCCGCAGAGCACTTGTTCTAGTTTTCTCTCTTTTGCTTCAAATCATTGAGTTGATCTATCCATACCTTCTGTGGAGTTTTGGAGAGGCATTTGAGTTTTTGCGACATATTTCTCATCAGTGGGATAATCCTCGTATCCTAAATACAGCATGAAAAGTATATTTTCGGAGGGCTCTACTTTCAGCACCAGTGTCACGTCAGGTGAGGGAACATCAATCATTAATGTGCTGAAATTGCCCAGGTCCAGGACTGTACTGTTCTCCTGCCCCCCATCAGGTCTTGGTAGGAAAATCTAGGAACCGCAGAAAATACATTATTGTGCATAAAATAACAATTATTAACTAGAAAGAACTTCAAATTGCAAGTGGTTGTCGTGACGCGAATTTCGCAAATGAATTTCGTCATTTGAATTTTCCCCATTCAAGTCAATGGGGAAAATTAATTCACTAATACATTAATGGGCATATATGGAGATCTCTGTGTCAGTCCATGTCCCTTTTATGCCCATTCATGGAGATCCCTGATATCATCAATATTAAGCCCATATCTTGGAAAGCCCATATATGTACATATTGTGTCAGTCTCTTGTGTTATATGATGTCAGACATCTATGATGTCAGCCATCTCCATATTTGGGAAAAGTTAACATTTGAATTAAAGTCAATGGAGAAAATTAATTCACGAATACATTTAAATAAATTCAACTATATAATGTATCTCTTAGCAAAATGCACGCATGCATGTCCCGATGAAGCCGGTTGATTTGACATATGGCCCAAATGCGTGCATGCCGAAAAATGTAAAAAAAAAGAAAAAGAAAAGAAAAAAGAAACGTTTACTTAGGAGACGATGGAAGATGGAATAAAGTCGGACAGGTACGTCTGGTTGACCTACAGGGGCAACCACACTAATAATCAAAACATTTTTTATGTATTTATAGTACCCCGGGTCCGCATCATTGTGCCGACGGGCCGGTATTCCGACACTAAAACTAACCCTAACTCTACCCCTAACCCTAAACTTAACCTCAGTAACCGTACCTCAGTAACTAACCTGCCGACGCTAGTCGGAACAGCGGCCCGTCGGGATAGTGAGCGGACCCCTAGTACCCCAAGCAACTAAAAGTCCAGTCTACTGATTTGCATATTTACTGTATATCTTTTATATTGACTGTTTGATCAATAATTAAGAAAGAGTGTCCTACCTGTATGTCATTCTTCAGGTTTCTCACAGGAATGACTGTGCCGTTTGCTCGAGTGAGAGAGACAGACCCCACAGTGCCAGTGATGTTCCCCTTACTCCAAGAATAGGGGTCCCTCTTAAAACTCATCATCTGTAAGATGTTACAAGACAGAAACTAGTTAGCTGAAGAAAAAGTGCAGTTATTAGGAATTTCTCTTTCCATGAATATAGAACAACATACAATACATAATCTAAGTACTACCTAAAACTCTGCTGCCTAAAGTTTTGACAGAATTCTGTCTATTTACACATACTAGACCTTACCCGTTCGAATATATGTGCTGCAAAATATGTGCAGAGTGTGGGTTATGGGGAAAGTAACTGTAACTGCATGGTGCGTGCGTGAGAATATGTGGGAGCATCATAATGTAAGGAGCAGCCCATGGAGGAGTGTATATTTTTGATGGATACAAATAATTTAACAGCAAAATTAGGTGAATAGAAGTATGAGGATGTATTTGCTCCACATAATCTTTCTATACCCGTTGGAAGATGAGACACACATCACCCGTTGCAACCCATGCAGAGAGAGAGAGAGAGAGAGAGAGAGAGAGAGAGAGAGAGAGAGAGAGAGAGAGAGAGAGAGAGAGAGAGAGAGAGAGAGAGAGAGAGACAGACATTCCTAACTGTGAGAGAGGTGTGTGTGGGCCCGGGGCTACAGATCCCATGGCCTGGAGGAACGGACCGTAACCCTGACAACAGGCTGTAAAGCTGTAGAGTGAAGAAACGCTAATAAATAGCTAGAATTTGGGGAAAATGAAATTCGGGCTCCGTCACCGTGTGTATAATGCTAATGGCCAATGCCATGTTAAATTTGAGATCAGTCGCTGAAGCGAGTGAATAGATAATGCATTTTGTGACTGACCTCCTACTGACTGACCTCTGACTGACCTCTCTCTCTAATTATAGTATGGATGACATATCTGGAGTGCTCCATATTTTTCCCCGCCTTTTCCTTGATTGATAGGACAGTAGTTTGACAGGAAATGGGGTGAGAGAGATGGGGAGTGACATACAGCAAAGGCTGTTGGTATCGGGACTTGAACCCGTGACGGACTGTCAGGCTACATTGAGCCTAGGTGCATGGACCGCTACACCAGCCGTCCGGGCCCATGAACCCATATGCATAAACAAAATTTACAACTGTAACAATGAAACCTTTGTCTTTGAAATGTCACGTGAACTTTTTCAAGCTGAAGCCCTGTATGAAGTGTCTTTAAAATCGAAGTCCAAAAGGCGGCGGTAGAGTGATAACAATCTTTTTATTTTATTTATAGCAACAATGACCTTTGACCTTGAATGCAAAATGCTGAAATGAAAACACATTCACAAATGCTGAATGTACTTTCATTCAAATTAGCCACCAGTTGAAGGCAGTAGGCCGATGGCAAACATGTTCATGGGTGATCGAATGAATGGAACACCGTAATACGACCCGTTGCTGACAGGCATGTCCGAAGATTTCACTGATCACTGATGTCAGCTGAATCTGGGCTACATTTACTTCATAAAGAAGTCTCACCATGATGTGCTTGGAAGATTGGGGCTGTGGTGGAACTTAAGACATCACTGGCATCACTGGTAGTGAGATACCCCATCCAGATGACTTTATAATCTCTAATATAACATTCCCATATGAATAAAACACATAAACCCACCGTTGTGTGTACACTTACTCTCAGATCCACTGGCTCGCCTGGAGCTAGGACATCAGAGGGTAGTGGTGGAAAAGAGAACTTGGTGGAGTTGTGCGTCTGTGTGGCTATATTCTGATTGTGGATCATTTCAGGAGACACTCTGATAAGATAAGACCATAATATATAGTCAGCAATGGATATTTCTTAACCACTAAAACACTACATACTGTACTAGTTCCCCCAGGGGTCAATAACAGTCTCCCTCCATCTTTCCTTCAACACCACATCTCAAATAGCAGACCTACAAGCTCACAACAAGTTGCGTTAGTTTTTAGATCTGGTAATTTAACTTAATGTTCATTCCAAAATAGGGGCAGTAGGGCTCATTGTATGGTTAAATACAGCATAACCCCTGATTCAGTTCCAAACGGGAGAACATCTCTTACCTGTTGACATACATACTGATCTGACCCATGCTGATAATGGTGGGGCCTCCATCAAGCTTTCTACCAGTTAACAATGCACTCTGCACATTGTCCATTCCAGTAAGAAGAGAACCAGAGACCTCTTCCTGGAGTGAAAAAAGGACATGCATACTGATCTGTAACAGTGTTTGAGGACATTGAGGAAGAAACAGAACAAGAGAGAACAGAGTCATGCAGGGGTGTCGCACCAAATTCTGGGCCCTGGGTACAAGGATTCACTCACATTTTGTGTTTAACTATTGAAAAATAGCTGATATACAATCTCACCGCGCTGCACGGCGCTGCACGGCACTGCACCGCGCTGCAAGCTTGTAGATCTGCGATTTTTGTCTGTCTGAATATTTCAAATCCTTCTATGTCAGTGGTGCTCAAAGTAAAACTTTGTCAAGGACCCCCAAAATGATATGTATTTGGCCACAGACCCCCATCTCAAAATAGCTTAGTTCCAGGGACCTCCCAGAAGCAAAATTAAACTGTTCGCTTAACAAATACATATATTCAAAGATTTGCACACATTCTTTTGCACACATCACTCGGTGCTGCGCTGTCAGCTTGTATATCTGCTATTTTTCAATAGCTCAACTATAAAATAATTAAGGCCCCTCCACCTTGGACCCTAGTAACTCAGTCCCACTTCCCCCCCCCCCTTGTGACGCCCCTGAGGACATGCATACTGATCTGTAACAGTGTTTGAGGACATAGAAGAAGAAACGGAACAATAGAACAGAGTCATGTTCTTACATTCGATGAAGCATCCAAGATATTACTAGCTGCCTGAACAATTGGTGTAGCAGCTTCTATAACCTGTCCTTCATCCCCTCCATCTGGACTGATGGAATGGAGATTGGAGCTGAGTTCTTTCAACAGTGAGCTGGTTTCTAACTGCAGAGGATTTGCAACAACAGACAAAAGAGTATGGTGATTGATTCTTCCTCTGCACTTCAAAATTGTCTGAGGATTTATTGGAGATATTAAAAAAGCATGATTAGTTTTGGTTTATTTTTCCACTTTTAATACTGCACTATAATTGTATTACTGTATTAAATAAAAGTATTCCTTACTCTTATTTATATCATCAGATGTGTGCAATGTGCATAGAGCAGATTGCAATTAATTATCCTAACCATAACCCTATATAAGACAGATTTTTCTTTTTCATATTTATGACATTCTTCTTTTTACCTCAAAATCATTTTTATTTCAACATTTTTTCTCATTATGCTAGCCTGTACATCTGTTGTCATGTGGTCAATTTAACATTGTGTGTACAAATGGAATGGAACCAAATGGACCCGATATTGTTCCATTTGTATATACTCTTTAATTAGCACTAATGATTTTGCTGTGTATTGCATACTTGAGCAGAGGGACTGAGCTCATCTGATCGATTGGTGAGTCCTGCCACAGCTCTGGCCGTCACCTGGACCTCCTGGGTGGAATTACCAGGAGAATCCTTCAGAACTCGTCTCATTTTAGTCAGCATCTGCTCTCGTAGCTGCAAGGGCGGAATCAGTCATTATTAAAGGGCAAGAACACTTTGGTATAGAGGTTTGGGTTGTGTAGTTAGTTACCTTGCCATGATGTAACACCAGGGGTTTTGTGATTTTCTATATTGCCTGAATCAGCTTTTGTTTCTGTTTGGTTACGTGCTAAAAGGGTGACCTTTGCTGTTTCACTGTAAAATATAAGTCAATGAGCATGTTTTAAATGTTCAATTTCTAATCAATGGAGCAACTATTTTTGATTTCTTGCCCACCTTTGGAGTTACATCATGGCAAGGTAACTACAAAACCCAAACCTCTACCAAAGTGTTCTTGCTCTAAGCAATGGGGCTTTTAATACACTGGGGAAACAAAACAAAACACCAACATAGTAGCATTTCATGTTGTATACTTTCAGACCCGCAGCATGCTGACCTTTGTCCTTGCTTCCTTCTGATCTGCACTGAATTCCAAGTTCAGCATATCGGACACAGAGCTGAATATCTGTCCTAGTGCCCCTCCAGACAGAAGACCCTGTTGCTCCAACTGAGCAACAGAATCATCTACTGCAGATTGCAGAGCTCCCACGGAGGAACCAGAGGTGCTTTCCCGTACCTTAAAAAAAGACAAATAACCAGCTCAACTCATTGACTATATAAGCCTATTACCACATCAAGTGAACATGCTGTTTTCCTGATGTTGCTGTAAAACATGATATATGGTTAATGACAGATGACAGACCTGAGCGATGATAGTTGTGTTTGTCTCCATTTTTCCATTTTTCACAGTCACTACCACATATATACTGTAGTTGTCATTCTTATCTCCAAGCGGAAGGAAGACAGACTTTACTTCATTCATTTTACTGCAGCGCAGATATTTGCCTGAAAAGTTAAGCAGTTATAGTTGAAAAATGTGGGAAATGTTCACTTGCCTGCGGCTCATTAGGTAGAGCAGCTGCCTTGGAATCCAAATGTTCCAGGTTCAATTCCCGGCTCCTCCTGGCTATGTGTCGAAGTGTCCTTGAGCAAGACACTGAACCCCTAACTGATCCCGATGAGCAGGCTGGTGCTTTGCATGGTTTCCTCCATTGGCTGTGCAGAGTATTCACTTTCTGTTCCTCTCATTTAGATTCAGCCCAATGGCAACAATTCAATCCTTTTAGCCTAAATGTCTGACTGTATTGTGATGTTTACATTTCTGACTAAATAAAGTAATAATCAATCAATCAATCAATCAATCAATCAATCAATCATGTGGATCCCAAGATCCACATGATTCAAATTGTTAAATTAATTCATTGATGTGAAAGCAACCTTTAAAATCAAATCTTCTAATCTAACCTAACACACATTTCTTTACATACATTTCTTCCTTCTATACTCACTGATCCACAGCCATTTTCTCTGTTTCTGGCAAGAAACTGTTTTAATTAATAACTAAAGAGACAAAGATGAAAAAAATAATTATGTCTTCATGTAGGCTAGTCACCATGCTCTTTTTTAACTGACACATCTGTATGGATGTACAATGGCAACTAGAGCTGTTTAACCCTTAAGTTCTGTTCAGATTCACTACACCTTCGTTCTGTTCAGGTCATTTTGACCCGGGGGATATTTGGTTTAAAAAAAACAACACTAATATAAATTTTTACTTAACAAATCATCATGATACATTGACTTTGACTCAATACCAATCAATTCATATGATATATATGGTAAATGTTTGCATTTCTGCTTTGCTATATCACATTAAACACTGAAAGAGCTAGGCGTTTTTAATGATTTAGCTGAAATTCATGTAAAAAACTACTTTATTTAATACTGGGCAATATTGCTCATGCTTCAATCAATCAATCAATCAAACTTTATTAAGGACACTTGATCCATAGCAACATAAAAACAAGCTGTTTTTATGTTTTTTTTTTATAGGACAAAGGAGGGGGGAGGGGGGGGGAGGAGGTGACTGTGTGTCTGTGTTAGTATACAGTATACATGCTTTCTTTTATTTCTGTGCATCTGGGGTGGCGGGGGGAGGGGGGATGGGAGGGAGGTGGGGGGGGGGTTGGGTTGGGGGGTTTGGAGGGGAGGGGGTAAGGGTGAGGTGAGGGGGGTTGGAGGGAAGAGGGGTGGAAGGGGTTAGGGGGTGATTGTGTATCTGTGTTTGTACATGATTCCTTGCATTTCTGTGCATCAGGGGGGGGGTTAAGTGTGGGGAGGGGGGGGGGGGGTGCGGAAGGGGGGAGAGGGTTCGGAATGGGGCTTCGGAAGGGGGGTGTTAGAAGTGGGGGTGACTGTGTGTCTGTGTTTTGGCATAATACTGTGTATTTCTGTGCATCTGTGCTTCCGGGTCAAAATGACCCGAACAGCACTTAAGGTTCAAAAAATATGAGGGGGGTGTAGCATGGGTGTAGTGCAAAAATATTTTTTTTACATGTTCCTCTCAGAAGAATCTTTAAGGCCAGTGAGTTTCAGGTGGAAACAATTCAAACTTCTACCTTTTTTTTTCAAATGAAAATGTAAAACGGGTCAAAATGACCCGAACAGCACTTAAGGGTTAACAGAACACATTTCCTTCGGGGTTAATCAAATATACATCTACATCTCACCTGTATCTGTATTAAAGCAGTAATCACATCTGCCTATGGAGCAGAAGGAGCTGGTCTTGCAGGTAATACTGAAAGCATCCAACACGGTTCCTGACTGTGGGGAGATGCTACATGAAGGGGAACTATCTCTAGTAGCTTCATGTGTGTCATCATTCTCTTGTGAGTCAGCAGCCTCTGGTTTACGTGACCTGAGCTTAATGATATATGTAGAAAAGCCTGGTTCCGTCTTTCCTGCAAAGATAATAAATAATAAATAATTGAATTGAAGTTCACTGTTATTTTCGGCAAGCAAAGCTGTTGCACACTTTATGTTGCACTGCAAGTGGCTGAGGGGGGACGGTATTTCATATTCTTTAGGGAAACTCACAAATAAAGTCAATTCATATGATGATGTATAAATCAGGCTTAAGAAGGAAACACACCATAGGCTATCACTTTGAGATTTGAGTTTTTAGCCTTTGCGTCTTTAAGATGTTGGCTAGATACTGTGTAGTCTGCTCCAGCCTGCTCCTCTAAGAGTGGCCTTCTGCGAGAATTGGAGTAACAGTCTTTGAGGACACCCTATGGGGAAAATTGGACAGGATAGCATTAAAAGGTTATCCCTTTTGCAACAGTCAATTAAGATATACATATTTTGTGTGATAGAGTGATTTAAGCAGAGGGGTCAAGATACCTTCCAACGTTTGGGGTCCTCAATGTGCCAAACTACCTCTGGGCAAGTTGTTTCACAAGTCAGTTTGAAGTTTATGTGATTGTTTATGTCAACTGGCCAACAATTATCACAACTGTAAGAATGAAAGCAAAATTATAGCCATAAACTAATCATAAGAAACTTGAAAAAGCCATACCGTAAGTCAATAATGTTGGAACATTTATTTCATCCTATACAGTGGTTGATCAAACAAATGGACTGCTCTATTGACTTGAAAAACAAATGATCAACACCATTTGAATGTCCAAGATTGTATTATTTTATTTTTTTGGAAAATGAGCAATTGATCAAATGATTGAATGATTTACCTGATGTTGACGCTTCTGAATTTCTCCGGAGTAACAGTGATGCACTGAGACACTGATGTAAGATCAATCCATTTCCTAAACCATGTTGCTTTTCTCACAGTAAACGTGTATTTAAAATATTCAAATGGGCGTGGGAGGCAGTCTTTCTCAATCACATGAATTATGTCCGTTGAATTGGTATTGCATGTACAATTTCCATCTGTAGGGACAAAAGCATCAGGAGAAGTAGAACCACAAAAATAATGATATAATAACTGCTGTACAATATTATG
Organism: Nannobrachium achirus; assembly: GCF_963921795.1. Lineage (NCBI taxonomy): Eukaryota > Metazoa > Chordata > Actinopteri > Myctophiformes > Myctophidae > Nannobrachium > Nannobrachium achirus. The sequence goes on along the minus strand of NC_137816.1, from coordinate 35,202,087 downwards.
TATTTACTGTAGCCTATGTTTTACAGTGATCCACAATATGTAGTACACACTTAACTAATTATATAGTTAGTATAAATCTACTTACATTACTTTGTTTATAGTTACAGTGGGTTCATATGTTATAGCATAGGTCAGAGAATAATTTAAATGTTATAATATACTTACCACATTTCCACTCAAACCTGTTTCCCTCAGTGCTAGTTAATGTTTCAATCCCAGCCACCTCCAGTGTAACATTCTGGGTGTGGTCAACCAAAACATCTGGACTAACAGTGATATTCAAGTAATCATTATCTGTCTGAAAACAAGAACAAAACAAAGTCAGCATATAGTATTTTTGTGTGCCTCATACTATAATGTTATTACCTGAAAATAACCTAGCCCTGATAAAACAAGCATACAATCATTTTACATCATATCTCTGGATAGTGCAGTGATGAGAAAATACACTCCAATAGTGCACACATTTTCATAATTATGTGATAATTCCTTACATACCGAGTTTGAATATTTTTTTAGTGGAAAGTCAGAGTAATTCTGACAAGCCTTCATTATTTTCTTTAGGTCCACATCCATATCCACAGCACTGAAGACATTGCTTGCTTTTATTTTTACATGTAAACGTCCTGTAACAGAACAGATAATATATTTATATCAGAATTTGAAATTGGGCAGAACATTTGGCTTTCACAATTGCATACATTTCATTATTGCATGGCTTACACAGTAAGACCTGAGTACCTTCAATTGGTCTGGAGAAGGTATACGTTGTCAAGCTACCATTCAACATGTCTCTGGTCTCAGAGAATGTGTCAGTGTCTCCGGTCATAGTGAAGACAAGCTGCACAGGGGTTCCATGTTCCAGGGAAACCCCAACGATGAGATCTGAGGTGTTTGGACACTCATCATCGCCCTCTGACATCACTGAGGCCTGCAACCCTTCAACAGGCTTCAGGAGACATACCCGCAGCTCTGCCAACACTTCGGGGCTTGTGAGCTCATTAGATGCACGCAGAGTCAGCGCATGACACCCAAGCCCAAGCTGCTCCGTCACCTCTGCCTTCACTGTGATGTTCTGCGGGACGGTTCCAATGTGCACTGATGAACTTGCAAGCAATGCGTCTCCATTTTGGATTGTATAGGTCACATTTGTGCCTATGTGACAGCAAAAAGGGAGCATTCAGTAGGGCATACACCAAATATTCGAATATTCGAATATCAAAGTCACTATTCGACGTTGTTCACCGAAGTCGAATATTCGCCTTTTTTTTTCTTTTTTTTTCTCTCTTTAAAAAATATATAGTTTATAAAGCTTGGCTAGATAGGAAGTCATAAGAATGTGTTGTCAATGATTCTCAAACCTTTTTAGGCCATGACCCCCAAAATAAACATATTTTAATGGGGGACCCCCACCCTGACAAGCACTTGGAATTGTAGGTATTGCATTTAATGTGACTCGGTTCCGCAGTAACGCGAGGCGTTGTGAGCATGTAGATCGGCTATTTTCACAATGTTCGCTACTTGCTTACTTAATATTTGCCAGTTTGGCCAGTCCTGTCGACTATTCGACTATTCGAATACTTTGAGGTCGAATAATTCGAATACTAAAAATCACTATTCGTGAATGCCCTAGCATTCAGGAATAAATATTTCTGTTACACTCCTAGGTACATTAGCCTCCATGTCTTTGATCTACTTACCCCTCTCCACTTGGACCTGGATTCGGAACAGGTTGCCATAAAGCACATTGCATTTGGTGCCATCTGTTTTCAAGTCCTTGCTGTAGCACTTTATCACAGCAAACTCTCCAACAGGCTCTTGAACGGTAATGAATTTCTGGGCTGTAACGTGCCAGTCACTGGTCGAACACTCCACTTGAACCATGAAAACACCTGGACGGGTGTAGTTGTGTATCACTCTGCTCTCCAACCTAATAGAGCAGAGAAAGTATACATTAATATGTTTATTTACTTTATTATATCTATGATATAGTCTAGTACAGAGGTTCCCAAACTTTTTAACCCAAAAGAGAAATTAGATGTTTGCCGGGGACCCAAACTATAGTGAAAATAGCCGATCTACAAGCTGAGAAACATTTGTTTTCTAATTTATGGAATTTCTTACATCTTTCTTTTATTTAGTCATGAAAATTACTTACTTATTTTTGAAAAAAGAAAAATGCTTTTTTGGAATTTTCTTTTTGAAAATGTTTAGAAATAATAATAATTAAAAACTAAAAGTGGCCAAAAAAGGTTAAAACAATTAAGGGACCCATAAAAATGTTTCCGCAACCCACAAATGGGTCCCGACCCAGTGTTTGGGAACCAGTGGTCTAATATACCGGTACCTGGCAGTGTGTATATCTGTCAGGCCCTAACCTAACTTTAGACGTTTGAAATAAGTGATTTTTTGTTGTAGTTGCTATACAGTGTTTGTTCAGAAACAGGGGTCTATTCAGAATATAGAACTTTAACTTTTTAACAAAATCTTTTTGTTTTAGCAAAAGAAATATCAATTTAATAACTTTTTTTTTTTTTTTACTAATTGCCAAAGTTGTTGCATGGAATACAAGTTTTTTTTTTAACTATTACTCTATTGTTAGTGCTGCTTCCAGGAGGCAAATCATAACATAAAATAAATATAATAATTTTATAATTATATAAATATATATAATTTGAACTGCAATTACATGCATGCGCGCACGCGGGCACACACACACACACACACACACACACACACACACACACACACACACACACACACACACACACTATATATATATATATATATATATATATATATATATACATCACTTGTGGGGACATTACATAGACTTACATTCATTTTTATGCAAGTCCTGTGGCCTTACCCTAACCTCTATCCCTAACCTTAACCCTAACCGTTGTGGGGACCAACTATTTTGTCCCCACACTGTCAGAGGTCCCCTGCAGGTGACTGTGTGAACATGCGTTTAGTCCCCATAAGTATAGCTAGACAAACACACACACACACGCGCACGCACGCACGCACGCACGCACACACACACACACACAGATTCCTCAAGGGGGCCTTTTATTGTCTTTATCTTAATTACTTTATCTTTTTAATCTTTATTATTGCTGTTATTGTTAGTACCGTACTGTATGTTGCTGTTAGCACAGTATTGTGGACCTTGCCACCTTACCTTGATATTGGTGACCTAGTACCTACATTATAATTATTTTGTTACACAAGAGATCTGCCGTCCGTGATAATATAACACGAACATAACTATTTCACCTTTATGAACCACTACCAGGACTAATTCTTTTTTTGTATGTATTGGCAGAATCAACTTAATTTGAATTCATGAAGCTACAGTTTGATTTTGAGACATGTTTCACCACCTTCAAGATTGATTTTAAGATTTTACTGTTAACTTTTAAAGCTCTTAATGGACTAGTTCCTTGCTGTTTATGTGATATGGTAAAACCCTATGTGCCAATGCATACCCTTAGATCATCTGGTCGGGGTCTACTGGAGAGGCATAATGCTAGTTTGGTGACCAAAGGAGATTGGTCCTTTGCCATAAATGCCGCCAGACTCTGGAACAGCATAGGTAACAGCCCAGCATGACTCAGGTATCATCAAGTTTTAAATCCTTTTAAAACCCCATTTCTACAGAAAAGCCTTTTTATCTCCTTGAGATATATTCTGTTTGTTATTGCTCTGTTCTGTTGTAAAAGTATATTTTTATTATTGTTATTGTTGCTATATTATTATTATTATTATTATTTTAAGTGAAGTAACAGATACAATGATAACACATTTGAACAAAAATTATATAACCTATGGTTCTACTAAATTCCAACATCGCTCATAATTTGTGACGTCTGTCTGTCTGTCTGTCTGTCTGTCTGTCTGTCTGTCTGTCTGTCTGTCTGTCTGTCTGTCTCAGACTGCCTGTCTGTCTAAATGTCTAAATGTTCTGCATTGCATTGCACTGCTCACTCTGCTGGGCTGTATGGATCAATGGTGTGTCCATCTCCTGCATTCAGTGTGCAGGTCAGGTTTCCCTTGTAAGGATGTAGCAGCCACTTGACAGTGATGGTGACATTGTCAAAGACAGCAGCCAGCTTACTCATTAACAAGTGGAGTCCTGAGAGGAAGAGAAATGTCTATATGAATTATGGAAATTGTTTTTGTCCTCATAAGCTGTCACAAGACCGAGACAATCAAGTTGATAATCAATCCATGACATCTCCTAAAGTGTGATGATGTGTGATGTTGGGTCTGTAGATGACAACTGGGTCAGCTGATAACAAGTTACAAATGATCCATAAGCTACTTACAAGGTACAATGTCTGAGTTGTCCTGAACTCGCACCAATCAACAACAACATATAAGTGGACAGATAATTATTGTGCTGTATTAAAATACAGTGTGATAAAAAGTAAAAGATAGCAAGTAGACATCATCTAGCATCTATAGACATTACATGCTAAATAGAAACATGTGTACAAGTAAACAGCCTATCTGTATCTGTGTCTAACATACTTTTTTTTAAAGAGAAATGTGTGCCAGGAGATGGAGGAGAGTCTGAAGAGGTCAGAGGTGACAAATTGAGAAATTACAGTTTCCTTATTCATGCACAAAGGCATGAGACCTACTAACTGACCTACTGACCCCAGAAGCTAAAGCTAAATGCTAAACAACAACAAGAAAAATCTTCAAATAGAGTAGATATACAGTATAGAATATATGATAATAAATAGATGCCATAGTAGTAGTAGATGCCATCTATATTAGTATTGACTTAATATGTCTACACTTTTTTTTATTGTACAGTTTACTCTGCTAAACTAAATGTACTTTATTTATAACTTAATGTTGTATCAAATAGATCTATTACTTTAAATAGGTACTGTGTTTATTTTGCTATTATTATATTATTAATTGCATATTTGTACAGGTATATGAGTATTTAAGAATGATAAAGCTATATGGAAGCAGATGTTAGTGGACCGTCTTCTGACCGTTTTTACAGTGGTAGTCCACTGACAGATAGCTTCCCAGGCCAGGACAGGGTTCACGTTCACCAAAAGACCCTACGTCTGCTACAGCCTGGCACGCCTGCAGCCCATGGCAGTGACCTGTAGGATACACAATGACCTGTTAGCGTTATCAATTTATCCATGGGTTTCTACTGGCCTCCTTGTTTTGACAAACTAAAAAAGGGGAAAAATTTATAATAAAAAAATCTCTCTCTCTCTCTATATATATATATATATATTATACACATACCGGTATAGCAATTGCAACACGTTGTGAGCTTGTAAATCATCTAGTTCCATCATTTGTCTCACGATTAATTATACAGAGCTTATGTCATTAAACAATAGTGGGTATTTCAAGAACATTTTGACGAAAGGTTTTTGTGCTTTCTTTACCATGCCTGAAAACAGAAAGGTGTATGTCTACATACAGTATGATGCTAGCCAAAGAGAAAGGTCTAATGTCACCAGCTCTTCCAGTGCCATTAACCCCAGACCATTGACTGTAAACAAACTGATGTGACTGTGGGATGTCATCTAGGGCCTAACACACAACCTATTTGTTCCCAGTATAATCCTCATATTTAAGGTCACAATACATCTATTTGTTCTCAGTATAATCCTCATATCAATAGACACAGGACAATGATCGTTTTTGTGTTCGACATGAAATACAAGTCCAAATGCAGCTTTTTCTTTGATTTTAGAAAGCTGTTAATTAACCTCTGCATTTTCAACCCAAATAAAAATGACATGGCATTTTTCTTTTTTACCTTGAAAAATGTGTTTTCACAATTATACCAATAAATAAGAACGATTGATTGATCATAAAATGCATGTGGCAAACCCATCTGAGATGATCTGACCACTTAATACGGCAACTGAACGCAAACGCTTTTGAGATTAAGTGGGCCCTGATTGGGCAGGGGTAGGCAACCTAAGGCACGGGTGCCAAGTGCCAACATTGGCACAGGGGAGGGTGATCACTGGCGCAGTAGGGCATAGCAGTGGCGGCCATTTTGTGGTGCCACAAATAGAAAGCCATGCATCTTTCCCATAGAGATTTCCAAAAATATTTATATTTATTATTTAGAGCCTGGAACCAAGCCACTGCTATGCCCTATAATAGCCCAAATCTTCAACGTTTTCAGGCCAAGGACCCCTTGGTTGAGAGAGAGATGAAGCAGCAGGGACCCTCACAACCTGTTCATAGATTCCATATAGTTTCATTGTTTGACAGCATAATTATCAGTGTATGTTGGATTCATGTCAATTTGTGTTTTCAGATATTTAACCACTTGGGCCGTCAATACGTAATAAACTTGACCTTTCACACTCTAATTAATCTGTTCTTTTCCCCCTCTACACCAAAGCTCTTTGTCAAAAATAGCCGAGCTTGTGAGCTTGTAGATCTGCTATTTTTGGCTAAAGTTCTTGACAATTTATTTATGGTATTTATCTTAAATTTTCAACCAATGAGAATATAATCTGTGACTGATTTTGAGTAACAAGCAGAAGGTCTATCAAAGCTACTAGCCCTATTTTTGTCCATGCTAAACCCTAAACCTGTTGATCTACAAGCTCACAACGTGTCAATGTAGATCGGCTATTTGAAGTATTTTAGAATGTTTTTCAAAATAGTAAAAAAAGGCAAAGAAGTTTAGGAAAATAGGGCCCTGTATGCCTTCTGGTCATGTAATATGACCTGTACTATACAGGTATAGGTCTATTCTCAGATTTTAATAAACTTGTTTTCCGAGCTCACTGTAGAGAACTTCAACTGAATCATCAGTCGCCACCCTTACGAATATACTCTTAGGACTAGAACTACGGATGACAGAATTCTGAACAATAACCTTCTTGGTGGAGGTCATTCTAATCATCCATGATGTAACGCAAGTCAGGAGCAATCATGGATGTAATTCATACATACTTTTCACCACGGTTCAGCAGTAGCATCTATCAGTAATCACACCGATAGAAACAGGACTGTAGACACAATAGATATATTCTGCATTTAAAACTAACAATATAAAATATTATAATTATAAATAATTAGTTCACAATACCTGTTACTGAATCCACAACATCTATCCAGCTACATATTTCTTCCTGGGGGGATGCAGTAAGTCTGGACTGGCAGTAGTGAATTGTTTTACGGCCGTAGAAGCTGTCCTCTATCTCTATAACTTGACCAGAACCACACTGCATTGTAGCATTTTGGCCATCACATGCAATGGACCTCCCAGACTCTATGAAAAACAAAGAAACAAGGTTTTGGGAACAGTACACACACACACACATTGTGGCTGCTGCTACTCTTTTCAGAAATGAGGCAGGTCGTTTCGTTCATTGCCTCATTTTTGAAAGGAGTGACACACGCACGCACGCACAGACACACACACACACACACACACACACACACACACACACACACACACACACACACACACACACACACACACACACACACACACACACACACACACACACACACACACACACACACACACACACACACACACACACACACACACACACATGCACAGAATCTGATACATAACATGCACAATAAACATTCTATTCATACCAAACTGACAAATAAAGTACAGTTCCTGGCTACAATTGTCCGCGGCCTCCCACTGGAAGCCTGACTCCCTTCGGATGTGTCCACATTCTGCTTGTGCATCAGGGCTGTTCACCCAGTTATTATAGCTGATGTCTGAACCATCTAGCCAAGACAGAGAACCTGAGGATGGATACAAAAGAAAAGTTCAATTATGGTTAAAAGATACATGTTAATAATATCCTCCTTTCAGTTCAAGTGATATAGCAAATAATATGTCAGCACAACAGTTTATTAGCAGTACCCTGATGGTGGGAACATTTTATCACAAGGACAATTTAGGGACATCGTAAGAAACAAAGCCATTCTGGGAACTAGCGATGAGCTGAATATAAAACAGAGATTAGTTCTTTGTGTAGGGAAATAAAGGAGGGCTTGTAAATCAGGGGACGTGGCTTGGGGGAGATATCCAAATGTGCTTAATCCCTTCTAACAATACTAAGTAAACAAACACACATCTCTCTATGGTACATGCAAGCTGCCGAAGAAGATAGTTGCTGAGACAGCAACGAATATCCTGTACTGTACTTTATATGTACATGTATGTGTGTGTGTGTGTGTGTGTGTGTGTGTGTGTGTGTGTGTGTGTGTGTGTGTGTGTGTGTGTGTGTATATATATATATATATATATATATATATACTCTGTGTGCGCGCGCGCGCGTGCGCAGGCAGGCAGGCAGGCAGGCAGGCAGGCAGGCAGGCAGGCAGGCAGGCAGGCAGGCAGGCAGGCAGGCAGGCAGGCAGGCAGGCAGGCAGGCAGGCAGGCAGGCAGGCAGGCAGGCAGGCAGGCAGGCAGGCAGGCAGGCAGGCAGGCAGGCAGGCAGGCAGGCAGGCAGGCGCGCGCGCACACACACACACACACACACACACACACACACACACACACACACACACACACACACACACACACACACACACACACACACACACACATATATAATAAAGATCACATTGATTGCGACCATAGGTCGCAGTTAATATAAAAACCGTCGCATCTTGTCCGTACGTCCTTCCGTCCTTCTGTAACGCCTCAATGTCTATAGTCTATATAGCTGTTGTCACATTATTGCCATTGTGACATCACATTGTTGTGACATCACCTCATCAAAGATCAAACCCTGGATATCCGTGACATCACATGCAGGCAGGCAGGCAGGCAGGCAGGCAGGCAGGCAGGCAGGCAGGCAGGCAGGCAGGCAGGCAGGCAGGCAGGCAGGCAGGCAGGCAGGCAGGCAGGCAGGCAGGCAGGCAGGCAGGCAGGCAGGCAGGCAGGCAGGCGCGCGCGCACACACACACACACACACACACACACACACACACACACACACACACACACACACACACACACACACACACACACATATATAATAAAGATCACATTGATTGCGACCATAGGTCGCAGTTAATATAAAAACCGTCGCATCTTGTCCGTACGTCCTTCCGTCCTTCTGTAACGCCTCAATGTCTATAGTCTATATAGCTGTTGTCACATTATTGCCATTGTGACATCACATTGTTGTGACATCACCTCATCAAAGATCAAACCCTGGATATCCGTGACATCACATGACATCACATTCCGTCCTTGTCCCTTGTATGCCCATATACGGAGTTCCCTGATGTACAGTTGTACAAAACAACATTTTTCAGTAGAACTGCCAATCCAACCAATATGCCCATAAAAGGGGACAAGGACTCAGAGACAGATACTGACAAGCACGGACGCATGTCGGTTGGTTTACAGACAGGGATCTCCATATATGGGTATAAAAGGGATCGTATGTATGATGTCAGATGTCATAGATGTCATAGGATTTTCACGAGTAACCGAGTAACCGAGTAAGCAAACTGTATGAGTCTCACAGCACACGATTGGTTCTACAGACTCCAACCTTTGCACACGGATGGCTTAGATGTTTGCCTATATACATATACTGTGTGTATATATATATATATATATATGTGTGTGAATATTATTATATTTCACTATTTATCACTATGATATACTGTACGCATGCAGTAGAATATCTGTAGTCTTACAAGTCTTAATGTGAATCCCTGGGCTACACTGTACTTACGGTCAGAAGCAGATGAGTCCAGGGTCAGGTTTGGAGAGGCGGGTGCCATTCCCAGCCACCAGTCCCTGTCGGGCTCCAGGTGCTTCTGGAGGAACTGCTGGGTTTCATCATTCAGGATGAAGGTGAGGTGTCCTCCGCCCCGCTCACACCACCCCTGGGCACTGAGGAAAGACCGCTGTCGCCTCACAAACTCATAGCAGGATCCGTCAAAGCCCTCCTGGAATTCTGGGCAGGATAGATCTTCGACCTCGTCCTCAGCACAGCAAGAGCTGATGAGCAAAAGCAACATCCAAATCAGCAAGGGAGACATGGTGCTGTGCATCCTCTCCATTTGCATCCGTGCAATGCTGGATGCACTTGAGTGACATTGTCTTTAAAGGGGACTGACGTCAGTATCTCACTGTCACTCCTCGGCGGTTTTTACAAGTCCTAACATTAGGCAGGATAGCCTGTCTTTGTGTGTTTCACATCGTTCTTGTGTACAATGGACGGGGTTGTAGTGAAAGGGTATTGAGAGCATTGTGTCAACAGCTTCTGGCCTCTCCCCTGCCTCCATTATTTTAGTACACCACAACCTGCAGAGACAGATAAGCTTCAGACTTAAACCATTTCCAATGGCCACAGACATCAGTCATTAGGACAATTTCCTAATGATTGTATGCTTTGGTCCGATATGGAATCAGGGCTAGGCGGGGCAACTGTGGCAACCCATGTGCTTTATATCAAAACTGTAGGTTATATCTTTTTATTGATCACCAGGGTGTGCTGTCAGCTCACCCTCAGCTCATAGAAAAACAAGTGGCTGCTGCAAGTAACAAAAATCGGACTTTCTAGGCATCCGCATAGCACAGTGGTTCTCAACCTTTTCAGGCTGCAATCCAGAAAATAATCATATTTTAACTGGGGACCCGCCCCGGCCCCACCCTGACGAGCACTAAGAGTTGAGGCATTACATTTTGTATAACACGATTCTATTGTGAAAATAGACGATCTACATGCTCACAGATGTGAGGCGTTGTGAGCATGTAGATCGTCTATTTTCACAATTTCCGCCTCTAATATTTGACAGTATGGCCAATGTTTAATTTGTCATTTTAGAGGTATTAAAAAGTACTTAAATTGTCACTTTAGAAATGTGCAGATACCCTCTATAGACTTAAACATCATGCTGGTTTGTTTAGAAAACGTTAATCGTTAATCATCTGGGTGCCCCCCAAAATAATTTGGGGACCTCCCTTGGGGTACCGACCCACAGGTTGAGAACCACTGGCATAGCAGACCAGCCTAGCTAACCCACGTTTATGCTACCATGTGGGTTGGTTCATGATGTCTGTTTAACCACTTATAAGTCCTATTTTATACTTTGTAAGTGAAAATAGCCAATCTACTATTTTTTAAATTGTTGAGTATGTTCAGAAATGTTGTTCAATATAGAACATGTATTTTATTTCCCACAGTATACAAAAACATGTGCAACAATGTCATACATTTGGACAGAAATAATACAATTAGATCCCTTACTTCTGGTTGCAAAACATTAGTGAAAGTATAGCCATCGGTTTAACAAGGGTAAAGGTAGAACAATTATGGTAATAAATAGTCTCTTTCACCACACGTGAAGCAGTGTTATCAGGTAATGGTCTGCGTGAAAGAACTGTCAATCACATAATATTGTTTAACAATCTAAATTGCCTTATTTAGATTAGGTAGTACATGCATGAGTAAAACAGATGCCCCCTTCAGATAGTAGAGTACAGCATGCCAAGACACAATTCCCATGTCCAGTCCAGATATTAGAGATGGGATTTATGGCTCTTTGAAGTGAGCCGGATCTCTGGAATCCGTTCCTTTCAAAGAGCCGTTCAAAAGACTGGCTAAGAGCCGTTCAAAAGACTGGCTCATTCGTAGTTACTAGTTACTTCAACCCTATATACATTTATTTTGGACAAACCTACAAGCTCACAATGCGTTGCAACGCATTTTAATCATTGGAAAACCTGTGAAACGGAACATTCTGCATAATGAGTACTTCCTACTATTGGTACTTTAAGTGCATTTTGATACCAAAACGTTTGTACTTTTACTCAACGTACATTTTGAATTCCGAACTTCTACTTGTGGCAGAGTATTTCTACATTGTAGTAATGATACTTTTGCATAAGTATGAATGTTTCCACAACTGTTTGTTTAGAAAGGAACGTCTCCCTACTACTGCAAACCGGATCCCATCATTCATTCCAAAGAGCCTTTCAAAAGACTCGATTTGTTGGTGAACGTCCCATCTCTACTAGATATGGGGCAGGGTTGTCCTCTGGAGAAATTGCCTTGCTTAAACTCTAACAATGTCAGACTGTACGTCTGCCAATTGTAGGCCTGGAGCTCAGGGTTGTAAACTTGGTCATGTATGGCTGGTTCTGGAGAACAGTTCATCTAATGCAGTGTTTCTCAAATGGGGGTACATGTACACACACACACACACACACACACACACACACACACACACACACACACACACACACACACACACACACACACACACACACACACACACACACACACACACACACACACACACACACACACACACACACACACACACCAAACACTATACACACACTATACACTCATCACTCACTCACATATGAAACCAATAGATCATTATTATATTTGATACGGTATGATTATCACTTACATTTGAACACAATTTACATTATAATTTACGAACATTGAAAATACAATCTAATCCCTCCCTAATCGGGAGATAAGCGACCGTCAGGTCGCATACACAAACTTTAGAAGGCAATGGTAGGCAATCAGGAGGGAATATGGGAAATGGGACAGATCCATGTTGATGACATATCTTTAGAGATACTGTGTACCGCTTTGCGTGATTTTAGGGCAAAATCTGTAGGAGCAGTGTCCAAAAATGTGTTTTGCTAAAATCGGCCTCATGGTGGCGCTAGAAGAGGGCCATGTGAGAAATGAGGGGTGGTTCGGCAGCCAAGGAGTGTGTGTGCAAAGTTTGGCATCGATCGGGGGCGGGCAACGGTGGTGGAGATATGAGTAGGGGAAAAGTGTGACATGACGGACAGACTGACAGACTGACTGACTGACTGACAGACAGACAGACTGACTGACAGACAGCCGGTGGAGGTTTTGATAGTAACCTGACGGTCGCAAAAATCCAATGTACTGTACGTGTATGTGGGGAAGGTTCATTCTCATAATGTCAGGTCACAATGACCTACTACCAGTAAGACTCCCTAATCGGGAGATAAGCGACCGTAGGTCACATGTATACACATCCATGTTGATGACATGAGTGTAGACATACTGTGTACCGATTTGAGTGATTTTAGGGGCAAAATTGTAGGAGCAGTGTCCAAAAATGTGTTTTGCAAGAATCGGCCTCATGGTGGCGTTAGAGGGCCATGTGAGAAATGAGGGGTGGGGTCTCCGCGCCGCCGAGGCGGGCGAATAGGTACCGGCCCCGGCTCTCCCGGTCGCTCCTAGCCCAAGTTACGGCATTTTATGTGCGCTGCAGTGGCAGGGGGTCCTCCACTGGGGGCGCGACCACTTTTGCATCCGTTCTGGAGCACCAGGAGTCGGTGGTCCCCGGGAATTCCCCGTGAGCAGCCCCGTTGGAGTGGTCATTTGGTAATTTTTGCACAAGTGCTAATTTTTTACACTTGGGGGTCCCCCAGGGACCTGGGGGTCCCTGGAGCTCCGGGGGTCCTTGGAGGTTGTAGTTTGCCAGGCAAGGTGTTTGTGTGGAAAATTTTGCATGGATCGGGCCAACGGTGGCCGAGATATGAGTAGGGGGAAAGTGTGACGTGTATGTGGTTATTTTTTTACACCTGGTTTTTACACCTGGGGGTCCCCCAGGGATCTGGGGGTCCCTGGAACTCCGGGGGTCCTTGGAGGTTGTAGTTTGGCAGGCAAGGAGTTTGTGTGGAAATTTTGGCATGGATCGGGGCAACGGTTGCGGAGATATGAGCAGGGCAAAAGTGTGACGGACGGACTGACGGACGGACGGACACCTGGTGGAGCTAGCTATAGTAAGTGCGACCTACGGTCGCAATCAGCAAGTAATTCATTTACTATCTATCACACAGTTCTATTTACAGTATACTGTTTTTATTTAGTATTTACTGTAGATATGCAGGGTGTTGTTTCCCCCAATGGAGGACAAGCACATGCTTTCTCCCTTTAGAATAAGTTAAATAAAATAAAATGTGTTATAGATTTGTTACAGTCCTTACATTTGACATTCCTAAAATAGTCAAAAAGCCCATAACGTATCGCTATGCAACTCCAAGCTCTAAAAGCTTGTGGATGTGCTATTTTTTTATTTTTGAAATGTAATTGTTTTATCCAGATCAAAGAAAAAATAAATAAAGCACACAGTCTTCACTTGCTCAATAAAAAATATTATATAGTTTGTGAAATCATTTTATGAATTGAGCAAGAGAAGACAGTGTGCAGTGTTTTTAATTCTCTGACCATGCATCTATCATAAAGATCTTATTCAGGTGTGCAAACAACTTTGATTTCCTGAAAAGATAAACAAAATAGGCAAATTAATTAATAATTAATAAGCATTTGCCCAAAATAGGGATGCCAAGGTTAATGCGGTGAATATACATTTTGAATAAAATTGTTAAATTGTGATATTATCAAATGTATATCAGACAGTCTACATTTGCCAAAAGGAAATGTGTGTATTTAATCTGATCAGTCTGACTAGAAGTACTGCAGGGACAAAACATGACTCCAACATTGATAAAAACAAATGACTCAAAAGCAGAGACTTGGATTTCCCCGTTCCCCCAGCAAATCAAACTCTGCATGGCATGGCATGGCATGAACTTGTGGAACTGCTATTTTTTAAGATTTTGAAATGGCTTCACCTATGATAACAAAAAAAGTGGTAACAATTAAGGTATTTACGGTATTCATTTGAAAAAACAATTTCCATCAATGTTTTGCAAACATAAAACAATCATTTCTGAACACTCTTCGTGTTTGCCCTTAACTCATACCACCATAACATGAAGCATAACAGACAGATAAGATAACGTTCTGAGACAATTACATAAAAAAGGGTGTGGTTTATCATGCCCTTTATAAGGCCGAACAGTGTCCTTGGTTTACCACACTGGATCTAGACAACGGAGCAAATATGTCATACGACTACGCTAAAAATAAAGATGAGAGGCCGGAGCCATATACAGCAGATGTTAAAGGTATATACAGTAGATGAATTTAGTTAGGGTCAACGGAAGTGACTGACAGCATCCTTAGGAGTCCATTCCAAAAGACACATTTGGTGCCTGCAATTTCTGATATTAGTTTAAGAAGGCTCTTTCTTTTTGATTTAGGCAACATTCCCAACTGGCTCCAGGGTACGCTGTTGCGCAATGGACCAGGCATATTCTCTGTGGGGGAGACAACTTATGATCACTGGTTTGATGGAATGGCTCTGATGCACAGCTTCACAATCAAAGATGGTAGGTGTTCATGATGAATGAAAAGCCCAACCACTTAAACTTAATTTTAAAATGTTCAATTAATTCTAATATCGTTGTTGTTGGGTGGAAGCCTTGTATGTCCCAAACCGTTCGTATTGTATTTACAATTAAAAAAAAAGATTTAAAATAGTGAAAATAGCCAATCTACAAGCACACAACACCTCGCATCGCAAGGCGTTGTGTGCTTGTAGATCTGCTATCTTCACTATAGTTTTGTAGTTTGTACAGTCTTGTATGATGAAGCAAGGCTTTACTTTACAAAAACTTGAATATGAAACTTGGAGATACGAGCCGAGGTTTCTGCCCGGCAGTGACGACATGCTAATACTAATTCTATTTCAGGAGGGGTAATCTATAGGAGTCGATACCTACGAAGTGACACATATGAAGATAACATGGCAGCCAAAAGGATTGTGGTGTCTGAAATGGGGACAATGGCTTATCCAGATCCATCCAAAAACTTCATCACCAAGTACGCCTTTCCTTATAGACCTTTAAACACTTGATACCATATACCGGTAGCAGTGTTTCTCAATCTTTTTTGGCTTGAGTAATCCCTTTCCCTGATTTTTGAATCCAAGTGTCCCCTTTACCCGACAACAACATTTTCCTTAACTAGTGGTATATGATGCTATTTTCAACACTGTGACCATGACAGTTTTCATGTCAATAACTTCAAACAACATTCAAACACATCCCAGTTGCCTGATACCATGTAATTTAGGTTAGCAACGGTCAGGCTCACAACAAGTTTCTCCAAGTGTCATCATTAAACATAACATTAAGTGTTGTTTCTCCTTCTAATTCAATTGTATTTAATTACTTAACTATGAATAATATTATCATGATTTAAACTACTATTTTTCTTTTTTGGGGGCATTTTCGCAAGTATCCCCTGCAGTACCTTCGAGTACCCCTAAGTAGCCCTGAAATTCTTGCTTATTTGAGAAACACTGCCATTTAGCACTGACGAAGCCCCCAGGACCGAAACGTTTGCTAATTTTATGCACACCTCACTTTGAGTACATACTACATACTTTATGAGCATACAAAAATACAAATAAAAACTATTTTCTTAAGTCTCCGCTTAAGGTGTTTTCAATAGTTTATGCAGCGAGCGAGTCTTTCTCTGCCAGTGATATATCATAAACATCTAAATGGGTACATAGCTGATAGGAAGTAGATACACTTGGACCCAATCTGTTTCCTAGAAATGCAATTCCACTAACAACGTCTACCTATGCCTTGCAACTTTCTCTTTATCTGCACAATAATACCCATAAAGGCATTTAGTGATGTAACTCACATCAGTAATGTGTCTCGTTTATGCTTAGTATACATTCTTATAAAGTATTTACCAGAATGTTTTCTCCTTTTCAGGGCAATTACCTTTCTAAATCACACAATTCCAGATTTCACAGACAACTGTGGCAATAATTTTGTCAGATATGGCAAGGAGTATTTTGCCACCTCTGAAACAAATTACATCCGCAAAATTGATCCTGTGACCTTGGAAACTCTGGAAAAGGTAATATTAGCTTGTTTGTTATTATTCATCAAATTTGACTGATGACATCAGCATTTGTTTATCAGAGCATTTTCCTATCCAGGTGGATTACCAGAAATACCTTCCTGTGAATCTGGTGACATCCCATCCACACTATGATAAAGAGGGAAACACCTTCAACATGGGAACTACAATAGCGCAAATGGCCAAGACAAAATACACTCTGTTTAAAGTCCCAGCCACTTGTGAGAAAGGTATATGCAAAAATGTAATCCTCATATCAAGGGAGAACTATCCAAGGATCCTTAATAATTATTATTAATCACTGCCTTATTACAACAAGCCAAAATAAACCACTGTACATTCTGACACAAGAACACAGATAAACCAATATTACAACTTAGCAAGCTACATTATTCTGCATTATTCTCTTTAACCATAACATATTCAATTTACCCTCTACAATCTCTTAGACAAAGATAGACAACCTCAACACGTCATGACACATAGCTCGTAGATCTGCTATTTCCACTGAATGTTTGCTATTATGACATACCTATAACATGGTCGCTATGGTATTCAGTAAGTGGTAAACCCCCATATATTTTGTTGTACAGGTTTGTCAAATAGTGAAAATAGCACAACTACAAGCATCGCGTTGACATTGTTTTCCGCTCTTTCTCATGATCAGACAAAGACTCAGCTACACTGAAGAACGTAGAGATAATCTGCACACTGCCCTGTCCATCCCTTCTCCACCCCAGCTACTATCACAGTTTTGGCATGACAGACAACTACTTCATCTTCATTGAGCAGCCTTTGAAACTGGACATCGTCAGGATGGCCACCGCATACATGAGAACTGTCAACTGGGCAAGCTGTATGAAATACTCTCCTGAAGAAAATGTGAGAGTCAAGGCAGCAACTATTGATTATTGAATAATAATAATAATGATATTATAACGTATAACTTACACCCCCTTTACTTTTGTGCATAAAGACAAATTAGACAGAAAACCATTAGTGCAATACCATTATGTATTGCACTCAGGGGTGTCCAAACTATTTACCATCCATCCATCAATCGGGGCCACATTGGAACATTTGAAAATACATGATGGCCGACTGCATCTCCTCACACCTTTAGTTTAGACCATAACAAAGTAATTTAAAAATAATGCATCGCATTGCAACAATTGTATTTAACTACAGTGTAATATTTATAGTTTTTTGTTGACAGTGTGAGAGTAGCCAATTGTAGCCAGGTGTGAGATATTCTCTACAAAGAAATATATCTATATCTTGTTAGGAACCCTTACAAATGGAGAAACAGCCTATCTGCCCAGGTTAATTTCAAAACACTCAAACCTTTTGATTGTAATATTCATCAATAATACGCTGATTGATTGTTTTTTGTTTGTAATTTGTTTGAACAGACTCTGATTCACCTCATAGATCGGAAGACAGGCAAAGAGGTGGGGACAAAGTACTTCACAGGAGCGATGGTTGTCTATCATCATGTGAACGCATTTGAAGACGAGGGACACGTGATCTTTGATGTCATCGCCTATGAGGATAACAGTCTTTATGACACCTTCTATTTGGCCAAACTGAAAGAGTCAAGCCCTTCAGGCAATTCAAGTAGTAAACCAAAATACAAAAGATTTGCTCTCCCTCTACAGTCTGATAAGGTGAGATTTCTCAGAATTACCTATTCAAACAAGCCTTCACATGCAGGTTAGGGCAAGTTAAAAAAAAAATCAGCTCAAGACCCAAAAGATATTTGGTGTCTCTAAGGACACAAACTTAAAAAAATCTTATCATTTACCACTTAATCCAAGTGAAAATAGCAGATCTACAAGATTTTTTCAATATTTCTTAACTTTTTTTTAGATTTGTGGTATTGTTTGGATCATTGAACATTTCTGAAATGCCTTTGATAAATGTGTGACTTTTTTAAGTTCTGAAAAATATGTTTTTTTTAATATGTTATATTTCTTTGCAGGAAACAAAGGGAAAATAAAGTGCCAGTAATATTATTATTTCCTTGTTTGATATTCTCTGTCTGTAGGGGACTGATGTAGGAGAAGACATGGTGAAAATCAAATACACCACAGCCAGTGCTGTGAAGAAGAAGGATGGAAAATTGCACTGCCAACCACAAGTACTTTTGGAAGGTAAATGTAACACTGTTTAATTAGAAATACAATTAGATTAATTCACTTTCGTTCTGTTAGAAACATTTCTATTGCAGCATGTTGATGCTGATTTTAAGAATTGTTAAATTCTCAAATTAATCCCAATAGGTGTAGAAGTACCCAGAATCAACTACGACAAAAATGGCAAGAAGCACCGATATGTCTTCATGACGTGTGTGGAAATGTCTGCAGTGGCAACAAAGGTAAAACGTCATAGTATAAAATTGGTCAAAAAGATCAACATGTTCATGACAATCACATGTGTTTCGTGCAAAAAGAGAATGGTTGTGAGAGAAGCTATGATCTTGATGATAAACAAAACATAATTATGAGTGGGCACCTTAATGTTAAATTTGTTAAATGGTCATGAAACACTTTTTCTATAAATATATATTATATCAATGAGTCACTTGTGATAGGGAGCAATGATATGGTTCAATTTGCCCATAGGCTTGAGGATTCAGAGCTTTCTGCTTTCTCTGTAGCTACTTCTGTGTTCTTCCAGTTTCTGAGTAGAAAATAAATATTTGGCGCCACTCATTACATATTTGCTCACTGCGTACCATTAGTTCGGCGTGAGGTGGCTTATCTAATTAATATTAACGTTTGTTTTATATATACAACTGCAGATAACCACTCCTACATTTTAGATTTCTTTTCATATTCTGAATTCTGATAAAACAAATAAAGAGGCAGGGTTTCTCGCTCCTTTAAGTCATACATGATTTGAACATGTTTGAAGGCCTAAAATCTTACACTAAATGCACAGAATCTCTGTATGTAAGTCTGAAGTTCACGTTTCTCAGGAACCGAGGGAGAATCCCGGGGTCGAGTCGGTCGGATAGGCGGTTGTCCAGAACCGCCTAACTGATTACGCCCATAGGCACAGATAGCCAGAGCCATAGATCCCACCTCTATGCCCAAATTGCCCATATATATATACCGTATTCAAACTTGGCACACGCAACAGCGAAGATTCATGGGAATGCTGTATGGGCATACACTGATGATTTCAGGGATCTCCATATACAGTATATGGGCATAAAGGAGCCCTCCCTGGATATGCAATAATAGTCGAGAAATTAACATCCCTGGCCTTTTATATCTCCTGTTTTAGTTTATATTAGCTTCTCTCTGTTTTTAAGCCTGAGATTCCAAGCAAAAACTAATTTTAGAGGACCATACAATTCAATAGTTATTGTCTATTCACATGTTATAATTGTAAAAGATGGATTAATTGACGGGATAAAAAATCAGATTTAATCCAGGCACTCGAAGTTAAAAGAAGGAACAGCCATTTAATACAAGGCCAACATGTTTCGACCTGAAGCGGTCTTCATCAGGAATGGAGCCTGATTTTGTCATGGCTTTTCAAGATAAAAGAATGCTGCTGATGCGTTTCAGCTCAAGGGTCCTACATCAAGGTGTAAAAGGTTTACACCCTGGTTACGATATGCACATTGTAAGCAGGCAGTCTACAATCTAATCTAACTGCAATTATATGGTTGATGTTTTGGTGGTTAGAGTCTAACCAGTCAGCTACTAATATGCCCCAACGTACTTATTCTTATCTATCAATTTAGATAATGAAGTTTGACACAGAAACCAGAACAAAGATTGAGTGGAGCGAGGAAAACTGCTGGCCTTCAGAGGCTGTCTTCATTCCCAAGCCAAATGGGGAGGAAGAAGATGATGGTGAGACACATTATGCTCAAACTACCATAATAAAGCTATAATTTGAGAGTTGCTTTCAGTGTTTGAGTGTCGTTTTACACTCTGGATCAACTTTATTATGAATACTGCCCAATATATTCCATTTAGTCTTCTTAACTCACCATCCCTTGTCTTAACAGGCGTGGTTTTAACATC
The DNA here is from genome assembly GCF_963921795.1 of Nannobrachium achirus. Lineage (NCBI taxonomy): Eukaryota > Metazoa > Chordata > Actinopteri > Myctophiformes > Myctophidae > Nannobrachium > Nannobrachium achirus. The sequence continues at coordinate 35,181,245 of NC_137816.1, read as the reverse complement.
GGTCATCAACTCCAACCCAGGACAGTCTGGCTTCATCTTGGTGCTTGATGGGAAGTCATTCAAAGAAGTAGCTCGGGCATATGTTAATGCAGAGCTGCACATGGATATGCATGGATATTTTATCCCACAAGGAAATCTGTAAGGTTGAAATCCAAAAGAATGGTGCAGTAAAAAATATGCCCACCTTTTCTTTGTACATTGTAAATTATGTTGTCTTCTTTAGACAACTCTTTGATATGTATTCTAACAGATGTTCTACCAAAAAAGGTAAACAAGCGATGTTCTTAAGAACGTATTTGTGTGTTATCATTTAAACATTTATAGATTCTTTTCAATTACATATTACATTTTGGTATGCTTATTACATATTTGTTATTTAGCATTTACCTTATTCTATTGTTTATAAGACATTTTGAAGGACTCATTAAAGTTGTGCCACGTTATTTAAATTATTGAGCATAAATTTGCATGGTTCAAGTGTACAGTACTATCTATCATACAGCCTTGGTAACAAATATTTACTCATCTGACCTAAAAGGAATAGTTCACCCCCAAAATGACGTTTTTTCTATCGACCAGTAAGACTCCCTAATCGGGAGATAAGCGACCGTCAGGTCGCATACGCAAACTTTAGAAGGCAATTGTAGCCAATCAGGAGGGAATATGGGAAACAGGACAGATCCATGTTTGTTATAAACTAGACCAGGTCAACCTGGTTGTGCCAGACCCCCTGTCTGTCATCATCATTTATGACATCATGCCTTTTGTAGGCATGTCATCATCATGTCATCATCATATATACCCTTTATATAGAAAACCCGGACCGACAGACATTTGCTTATGTAGGCCTACCCATTTCATGGGTCTGGCAAAAATGTACCCCAAGTGATCCCGGATGGAGACACAAATGCATTTCTGTCTCCATCCGGAATCAATGGGGGTACATTTGTTATAATCAAATTATTGGCTTTAATAGGAATGTGAGAAAAAAAATGTCATGGGGTGAGTAATTGATAGAAAGAAAAAATGTGGAGGGGGGGTGAAACTATTCCTTTAAATGGAAGTGTCATCTGGGGTTCTTTCTGGAAGAATAATCCAGCATAAAAAGTTAAACATCATTGAGGTTGTACAAAGCTACACTAAAAGTGATAACTAGAAAGATCTATAAATGTAAAGAAATTCTGGGAAATTGCAAGTGTGGTTGGCCTGACGCAAGTCACAAGGAATCCGCTGGGAAATGTATTTTGTCTTACCGTTTGTCCCTTTCATGCCCATATATGGATATCTCTGTACCTTGCCCCTATTTGAGCGGAGCTAACCATTCTGTCTTTGCCCTTTTTATGCTCATACATGGAGATCCCTGTCTGTAGAACCAGCCACACAGATATGGGCTGTCTTGCCCGTCTATCTTGGCCATTGTGTGGTATGTGGTCAATGTGGCCTCCATGGGCATTCCCAGATGAAGTCCTGTTAGATATGGGCTTAATATTGATGACACCAGGGAACTCCATGTATGGGCATAAAAGCGATTCTGTAGTGTGACATCACAGTGAAGCCAGAGCGTGATGTCAGAGCGGCAAACCCATTCTGTTAAGAGTGGTTCCCCTGACATCACAGTATGATGTCAGAGCGACAAACCCATAGAACCACAGTGTCAGGCGTGACAGAGATACATACACACATGCGGTACATACGGAAAAGCTGTGACAGTTTACATACTAATAGAGTCCACTAGTCCACAAGGTGTAAGCTGGTATAAAAGGACTGTCATTTCTTGTTTGGTATTTTATTTACCTCTCCAAAGTGCAGAATCATACAGTGCAGGCCAGGCAAAAATAATGAAAAAACAAGACTGGCCAAAATAAAGTTTCAAATAACAGAACTTATAGTTTCAATCAAGTGTAATTTCTAAGTTCTGTTATTTGGAACTTTATTTTGCCAGAGAAGCACTACCAAGGCCATTGTAGAAGGTTTTCCTTGTCAGGGAAAACCTTCTACAATGGCTTTGGTAGCGCTTCTCTGGATGTTGTCACGGCTATAACCTCAAGCCCGTAGCATGCCTCTAAGCAGGTGAGGCAAACCATCACAACCACTAATTGGTAACTAAACCCACTAAAGAAATGTGCGCAGTGTCATCACAATGTTGCCCTTCAGTTAAATTAAACACGTTCATCAGAATGTTTCCAAGGCGCCAAATCATTCAGATTATTAACTAACGGCAAAATAAAAACCTGGGTTTCAGAGGCTAACTAGCGCCAAACCATAATTGTTCCAACGTCCCATTAGTCCGACGCTGGTGAATGCTAACCTGCCAATGCTGGTGAATGCTAAATTGGTGAATGCTACTATGCCTACACCTAACCCTAATCCTAACCTCAGTAAAACTATGCCTAAAACTACCCCTACTATAGATTGTGGTCCGTGGCTCGATGCACTTGATGTCTGAAGGGACCTATAAAGGTCCATTTGGTTCCAATTGAAATTTGGGTGAAATGAATACTGAGAAGTTTACCGTGTAAAGATTTGTACACTCTCGCAGTTACACTCCCTACAAGAATACATTTGTACCCCTTTTGATAGAAAGGTTGAGAAACAGTGTGCTACATAGAGCGAGGTGGAAGCAGTGAGACGTCTCACAAGACAGCATAGCACTGACAACTAATTCATGGGTTGCATTTGTAGTCCTACACCAGCCATGCTGAGGACCAACACAGGTGTTCTGATTGGTGTAGAACATTAGTTCTATGCCAATCAGATAAATTGAAAAACCTGTGTTGGTCCTCAACATGGCCGTTTAGGACTACAAATGCAACCCATCATGAATACAATCTGTCCGTAACGTTAGTTATCTCCACACATGGAGTTCCGTGCTCATTCCGTGCTCCTACACACAAATACGGAACACATGTAAACTTTGTGGGGAAAAATGTTTGGGGGATGAACAGGAGAATAGCCTTCTGTAGATGTATGATTCTCTACCCTTTTCATTTCTGGGACTGGGACCACAATCTACACTGTGTTAATTTAACAATGACCCACAAGGATATATGAGATACTTAAATGGTTTCCAGTGGAAATAAGCTTAGTCTTTTCATGGATCTCCTTTTAGTAGACCTTGTACCAGTGAACTGTACCGTCATGAAACTGTACCTTTTCCTATGCAAACTTCTAATAAAGTCTTCAATCAATCAATCAATCAGGCAATTTCAATATTTTTAGGCCGCTTTGCAGCCTGAAAATCTCCATGGGCATAATACATTTATGAATTCCAACACCCACCCATAAGCCAATTTTAGATTATCAACCTTTTTCATTTCTGGCACCACAATCTCAGTGTTCATTTTTGAGCGGTGCTAACCGCTCCAATACTGTACGTGAGTGTTTCTCCCACGGTATCGGTATCAAATAGGATACTCAGAGCCTTGTATTAGAGAGTTCCGCCAATGCGGGGTCAGAAACAGCACTGGTCACGTGGTTCATGTAACTCGATGTGTCACTATTTCCCCATAGACTCCAATGCATTCTGTAAACTTCTGGTTCAGCGCTTCATCATTATTTGCCAATAGATGTGTACTGTATGTAGAAGACCTGGCCAGTGAACGGAGGTGGCGCAACTCTCCAATAGATAGCTCTGCAAATACTGTTGTACGTTTTCCAAGTGTTTTCCCATGGTATCAAATACTGGCAGTGGTGTGATATGGATTTTAGAAGTGTGGGTCCTCTAAATTCAAGACGTCATGCGCGCACACTGTTTTTATTATTGTTAATTAGTGTTTTTATTGTTAATTAATGTGTGCATATGAGGCGCGCGTGCGTGCAGCAAAATAAGTGTGGGCTCGCCGAGCCCACGCAAGCCCATGGCATCTCACCCCTGAATACTGGTATCCTGTGACGTCATGTGGGTCTATCATCCTCATCATCATCAGCACTGCTCACTTCAGACGGGTGGGGTTATTTTTAGGCTGCTTTGCGGCCTGAAAATCTTCATATATGGGCATAGGTTTATGAGTTCCAAAGCCCACCCATAAGCCATTTTTAATCTATAAAAGATTGGAAGAAAGGGGGCAAAACTTCATCAACTTTGTGTCAATGGTGGGGAGGATACAGTAGAAGGCACTGGGTAACAGCTTAGAGGTCATTGTCTTCTTCGTCTGGGAGCGCTGTTTCTGATGCAAGTTTGAGTTCCTGCTCATACCGCGCCATGTCTTTGGCGTCCATTTGGACCTCTGGGGGGGCCAGGGCAGGCATCTCCACAAACTCCAGCTTTGGGTCACCCACCAACTTCCTTGCCAGCCACAGGAACGGCTTCTCAAAGTTGTAGTTGCTCTTGGCCGAGATGTCGTAGTACTGCAGGTTGTTCTTGCGGTGGAAGGTGATGGTCTTAGCTTTGACCTTCCTGTCTTTGATGTCCACTTTGTTGCCACAGAGGACGATGGGAATGTTCGTACAAATGCGCACCAGATCGCGGTGCCAGTTGGGAACATTCTTGTAGGTGACTCGAGATGTGACATCGAACATGATGACGGCACACTGGGCGTGAACGTAGTAGCCATCCCTGAGGCCTCCAAACTTCTCCTGACCAGCTGTGTCCCACACTTCGAACACAATGGCTCCTTTGTTGGTGTTGAATGCCAGTGGATGCACCTCCGCTCCGATTGTGGCCACGTATTTCTTCTCAAACTCTCCGGTCAAGTGCCTTTTTACAAAAGTGGTCTTTCCCGTACCACCATCTCCCACCAACACAAGCTTGAACTGGGCTTGGGCTTGAATTTGGCTTCCGAACATTGTTAGGTCTATTGCTGTCGTTGCACACGAATGCTAATGCATCAACACTCAATGTTATTTATATGGATATTAGCATAGCGGTGATGTCACCGATTGGCTGAGAGGCGTTGTCATTGACTCCAAATATACTGTAGAAATGCAGAATTCAGAGTGTGGAAAAAACATCCATCAGTAAAATGTTGGTGAAAGCTACAATGAGCAGCCTGACCCAAACGGGGGGCGCTCTCCATTCCGACATGCTGCCATTTAGACATTGACTTCTAATTGTCTGAGTAGCATCACTTCCATAGAGGTTAGGGTTAGGTATGGGGTTAGTATTGGAATGGGGGGATGTCTGAATGGCAGAATGTCGGAATGGGGGGATGCAGCATCCGACTCAAACTCATAAATAAGCCTTTTCTGATATAGAACAAACCAGGACTCAACTATGTGAGGAGTTTGCTACTGTAACAGGTTCTGAAAATGAGTGGAGATGGAGAGGGCATTGAACCCAGAAGAGTCCCCTGAGAGAAGAGACCCCAGCCACCAAAACAAAAGGAGGAAAACTGACACCAGTTAAGGTGAACTGTGTTGATCTAACAGTGGAACCAGCTTGATCCAGCAAAACAGAAGTTAACCAGCAGCCCCCCAGAGAAAGAAGACAAAATGTTGCTAATCTCCTCGAATGTAGCCAGACTTGGCACAGACATGTTAGAGGACCCCGCCAGAGGTTAGCTTTGTGCACCCTAGATGTGGTGGTTTTGCAAGAGCTAAAAGAGCTAAAATATCATTTTTTGCTGAGTTTGAGTGCGTAACATGGATCACACATAGTTTATATCTTCAAATACAACGAGACGTGTAATGAATGACATTCTTGTCATGTGGTCATATAGGCCACTGGCATCAATAGCCCACCTTCCTCCCTCATCACTAATTTCTTTTGGGCACCCAGTGATAGTAGAGTAGTGGGTTTTAACTGCATGCACATGCCCATCTTGTCTCACTGGGCTGTACGATTTCAGTTTCTTTCATGTACAACGATTTATGGATTTCAACAAATTTATGGTGATTTGACGGCTGTACAAAAACAGAGTACAGTTTATCAATAACGTTCAGGAATGTTTTCACGCTGCGATTGACAGTGCAACACTCTAAAGCACCAGATTTAGTTTGTGTGCCAAGCAGTGTATATACGCTGCGTAAGGGACCGGGTAGATCTATTTGATGCGCTGCTGCACGCCTGACAGGTGCCCAGACATTACAGAGGCACCATCGTAACTCTGAGCAACAATTGGGATGTTTTTGAGACCACCCATCTCCAGTCCTGTGTTTATAGCTGTATTGCGAGATGCTGAACAGTCAATAAAACACAGAAAACACGCCTTTATTTCAAGCTGCTCTGTATATCTTAAACAAACTGACAATTGTTCAGTTTTGGAGGACCTGGCCTTGTCTGCCATAATAGAAAAAGATAAAATGATAAAAAAAAAAACAGTATCCTGCACTGATTCTACAATTTCTGCACAAAATGCACATATTCCAATTATTTTGTTCTGGAAATCTGGACTTAATATAATTAAAATAATTTGACTTTCAAAATCAGAATCATATTTAGAAAAGAAGCTGCACACCTCAAGAAAATTGCCCCGTGATTCTGACTCTTTCCCCTCCATGTGTCCACAGAAAGGCAACCCAAGTTTAGGCAACAGCCTTGCAATATCAACCACTTTGCACAAATAAGATCTGTTCTTCTCAACAGTAGCTTTATGACTTTCTGATAGTTTAGCTGCAATAGAGCCTGAAGATGCACTATTTTTAATGTTCTCAATGATGCAGTTCTTATGGCCTTCGGATATTGTGTGTTTATCCAGTTTAGAGCCCAGCTTACTCCAGTCACTCACTCCCTCCTTACGAAATGAATCCCGCACGCTGCTGTCATTTTTGCCACAAGGCAAAACAAAAGACGGCGTCCTTTGCAACAGAATATTCCATCCATGAATGCTTCTTCTAATAAATGATGGAAAATGATCTTTTGGTTTCCGATCATCTTTTTTGGGGAATTCAGATAAAACAGGCTGCTTGGGACCGCGGTGTTTTTCACCAAGATCATCCACCCACGATGGCCCCGGGGCCGGCGGGCACAGTGTTTCTGCCGCCGCATCCACTCCCACTGATGGCCCCAGGCTGGGTGGTGGTTCTGCCCTAACGGCTCTGCTGGGGCCGCTGGTATCTCTGCTGCGATGGTGGTTGTTTCTACCGGCTGCTGTTGGCTGCTGTTGGCTGGCGTCGGCTGCGGCTGCGGCTCTTGTGTTGTTATTTTACTATTGGGACGCTTGAGGAATCGACGGATATCCATTTTTGCTGAGTTAGAGCTATCAGTATCACGCAACAGGTAACCATGCAGGTAGTCCCACAATCTTCGAATGCTATATAGAGTCTGGAACTACAGCTCCCGAACGGTGAGTAATGCAAGCTGGCATTTCCGTTCACGGAAATATATTTTAAAATGTCATTTCTGCTATAAGCTAAATATGCTTAGATGATTTTTAATAGGATAAATGTGTGCAATGTTAAAAACAAAACGGAAGTGAGGAGGAGGCTTCATGCTTTAACCGGGTACTCATCATTCTTCGCGGGAGTTAACAGTCTGGCCACACGAGACTACCATGCACGTAACACACAGGTTGAGGTAGGAAGAGGGCAGACTTACTTCCGTTCCATAGCAAGTGAATGCGAAAATAAAATCATGTCACATGACTACTCTAAAATGAATTTAATACAAAACTAAACATAATAGAATTCTGATTTATTTCCCGCAATTGTTTTATTTGTAAACTGTCAGTTGCTTTACTCTGAATGCATTCTCTGAATATAAAACAACTTATTGAGCTCTTCTCATATTTGGCCCTGCGTCATGGTAGCTTGTATGTATTCTCATCGGCTGCACTGGGTGACAGAGAACATTAATTCATTCATTCATTTCTTGCCAGTGAATGTTGCTGTTTGCTTTTAGATTATTTCAATTAAAGGTGTGGGATTACATAAAGCAAAGAGCTTTGGGGTCAGATTCCAACCTGGGCCAGCTGCATGAAGCAATCAATCCTTATTTATGTGGTGGTTTAAACTCGTATCAGGTGCTCACGTAGGCCTACTGGTCTCCAGCCTCAAGATCAGGGACGTGCTGGGCCCCTGATTCAGCCCGGGAAAAATAGTTGGAGAGGCCCTCATTGCGTGCTATAGAGAGAGATCTCTCTTATAGTGTTGCTGCTATTAGCCATTTCAGATCATGACAAGTGACAAGCCCTTGGGCCAATTACTGTACATGAGTTATATTTCGTCGTTGTCGGGTGGAAACCTTGTATGTCCAAAACCGTTTGTTTTGTATTTATCATTTTACAAATGATTTAAACTAGTGAAAACAGCAGATCTACAAGCACACAACGCGTGCTTGTAGATCTACTGTTTTCACTACTTTTGTGCAACGGCCTTATATGATGAAGTAGGGCTTTGCTTTGCGAAAAAATGTATACATTTGAAACTTGGAGATACAAGGTGTCTGCCCAACAGTGACGATTTACTTTGTTGGCCGCCCAGACCCCAAAATGGAACGAAGGCCGAAATTTAATTTTTAATTTTTTCCTAATGGCCGGCCTGGACCAGCCGGGAATGAACCGGCCGTTTGGGAATTGTCCCGCTTTTCCCAATGGCCAGCACGTCCCTGCTCAAGATCATTGTGTTTGCTTAATTACTATTATGATTCACCCATAAAACAAGAAATGAGTCACCTCACCTGTCCTGCTTGAGGAGAATTCATCAGATGAACTCCTCCAGCTTGATCTCTATAGTTCCTCTCAGCATCTCTGGTGATGCTGCAGACAATGATAAGTGTAAGAGGACAAATTATGCTCTGTTATTAAAAAAATAGGCCATGGGTTATATTGTGCTTACTGCTTTCTTGGCAATCTGCCACTGCAAACTGTATGTATTTTCACTCACCTTCAATTGGGTTTCAGTTGCACCCAGTAGGACCTGTGGACTGAGGGAGTAAATAAACCGTCAGCTGGCGTATTTAAGCACAATCAGCTGCTACCAATGAACAAGGTTAGATTATGAACAAGGTTAGATTATGTAAAAACTGTGCATAACATATACTTTTCGTCCAGGAGAGGGCGCCAATATCCACATATCCACAAACGCAGAATTTAAGAAAGACTGTTAGCTAAACTTAACGTAGCTTTACTCTGTCTGTACATCTATGGTCTTTTATAATTGCATTAAATGTTGTTCTTGTTACTATTTGTGATGAATCGAATGCCAAGGACTTCCAGCTGTTAATCTTCGTTGTAGTTGGTAGACTACCTGGAAAAAACTTGCACTACAATCAAGGCTGGTTGTGCATGTTTTGTAATAACTATTAGAATCTACAAAGTAGATCTAACTAGTTAATAAAGATTTCAAATAATTGTAGTGGAGTAAAAGTAAAAATGTTGCCTCTGAGATGTTGTGGAGTAGAAGTAAAAGTATCGGAATACGAAAATCGGCCTGTGTCTATTGCCCAGTTTGACATTCGGTCCTGACTGGCCTGGGGTCGAGTAGGCTACTTACGTCTCTGATGACTTGCTGTGGTAAGTGGGTTCCGGGGACTCCCAGGGGTCAAATATAACATAAACATTAGTTTAAACACTTTAAACTTGGTGTCTGCAGCAGACTGCAGGCATTAGTTTGGGGGCCTTTGACATGAAAGTTTGAGAACCTGGGTCCTAGTCTTCAGAGTCAGACCTTAATAAATTAAGTTACACTACATCTTGCTATCAGTAGGTGGTGCTGTTGATACAAACTTCAACTGCATTCTATAAGACTTTGAAAGAAGGATGGATTTATTGTAATGGATAGCAAAGTGGTATTTTGTTAGCAGTAGTGGCATATCTCAGTCAGGTCATCAAGTATTTTGTTCCCAATTAGTCCACTAGATTTGTTTTCTAGGTTTAGGAGGCAATAGGCAGCAAGTGGAAATCAATGTAGTGTAAGTATTCTAGTGGGGGCAATTAGGAGTCTTATTGGCAATACAACAGTAAGAATTAATACTGCACATCACAAACATAACATTCTAGTATGGTATACTACACCTAACACAACAATACAGAGAATGCACACTGTCTGTAACTTCACATTCCATGAATTAGCACATTAAATTAACCCAAATCAGAACATGTTTCACTTTGTGAAGTACAGCTAACTGAGCTTGCTCTACTAAACTCCTCCCTCCTGCTCTATAACCCACAAGAAGCTCCCTTTGCGAGGCAAAAGGTGGGTCTCCCCTTCTTAGGTCCTGAAGTGACAGGTGTATAGAAAAACTCTCTGTATGGTCCTCTGTCTGTTTGTCACTGTCTGTCTGTCACTGTCTGTCTTTCCCTCTTTCTGTCTGTCTGACTGACCCCCTGTCTGTTTTGCCCTCTGTCCTTAATGACAAGACAATCACCCTGAAGGTTGAAACTCCCGAATGTCGCAGAATGATCAATGGACAAAGGACAAACCAGCAAACCACCCACATGTTCCATGTGGAATTGCCAAGATGCAAGCAAGGGAGACTCCTAAATTTCCCCTTTGTTTGTATTTTAAGCTTGTGTGAGCTGTGTGCCATCTGACACCTGTGACAATAACCACAATCTGTGCAAGTGTGGTTAATGTCTCAGGTCAAAGGTGATATTCAGCTGGCCTGGTAAGTTCAGGCAAAATCCAGTCTGAGCTAACGCCCAATGTTGAAATTCAATGGTGGCAGTCAATAAGTTAAGGGTCTTTGCAGAAATGTTTGTGAAATCACATTGCTATCTGTAATGTTTTAACTTAGTTTATTAGTTTCTGTTGTCTCAAAATAGCTTTCTACAGATTTCACAGAATTATTGAACACACACTCTCTTATATTGTCAATTATGTCACAGTTCCGACCTTGTGATGTGATTGACTCTCCTAAATTTGTTTTTCAATTATACAACATCAATATAAACCAATTATATTCAATCTTATGCCTCATTCACACTACAGATATATAGTTGAACGTTTTGCTTGGTAATTCAATGTAATCTCAATGGAAACCAGCTTTAAAGGCTGGGCGTGTCGGCTGTCCTTGGAATCCAGCCTTTAAAGCTGGTTTCCATTGAGATTACATTGAATTACCAAGCAAAACGTTCAACTATATATCTGTAGTGTGAATGAGGCATTAGAGATGTTATAATTATATAATCTTTTTTTTCCTATGCTCATACACATTAAATGACCCTCATATCGCAGTCAAGTCTACTAGATATCCAACTCCTCCTCATTCACCACATACGAGGACATCTGCACGTGTGACATGCACAGCTCACTTCGCACGGGTGCAATTTTTAAATTCCTTTTCAAATCATGTTTTATACAAATATTTTACCCTGATTGTAGAACTTTGAGATCTTTTCAAATGTGAAGTGCATTATAAATAAAATGTATTATTATTAACTGCAAAAGGCATGTGAGAAGTGTGTTCAGTTTTAATTGTGTGAGTAGGCCTATTGAGGACTGACTGCTTCTCACATAGAATGAAATGATGCCATTTGTTTTAGGTGTTCTTGGGCAACCATTGTTATTCAAGACACATACACTGGTGTTGATGAATATCACAACACACTGAAGTAATTTTGTTATAACTTTGATTCACGTCGTGTTTGTAGTTCACAAATATACACGCGATGAGTCGACGTCACTGGAGAACCCGGAGAGATCATGTTTCGATCCACTGTGCCATAGTAGAACTAAGAACCTAATCCTATATTGAAACCTAAGCACAATGCCTGATTGATTGCAATTAGTGGGGATGTGCCAGTGGAAAACACTTTATAATCGATAATGTATTGAGGCATTGCCCTCAAGAATACACTGAAATAAGTGTAGCCAAATATATCTCTCCTCCAGGGAACTGATGATGGGAAATTATAGTACATACTGTATGAAATACCCAGGTTCCTGACACCTACATACTAACACTTACGCTTGATATGATTTATATTCACTGTAAGACAGAATACTGTACAAGCTTAAGGAAACTAGATGATCTGCAAGCTCACAACGTGTCGCATAGAATGTTGTGAGCTTACAGTAGTTCTGTTTTGTTGTACGACAGAGTATAAATCAAGCTAATTAACTAATTTCCCTGTAGTGCTCTAAGTGAACAACAGTACTGACAGTACAGTAACTGTACATCCATTAACGAGCGGTGTGCCAGAAACGTGGAGGCCAAGTCTTTTGGGGATGATAAAACTAAGCATTTAGCCTTTGATGGCAAACACATCACAGGGGCGTGATGTGATGTGATGTGCTGACTTGGCCTAGAGCAGCAGATGGCTGTCATTATAGGGCTCAGGTGCATGCCCCAGAGCAGATGAGTCCTACATAGTCTGAATACCCATGGGAGAAGGTACATATATAAGGGTCATCTAGACTTTTGTCTTGGAATTAGTTGTCTCTCACACACACACACACACACACACACACACACACACACACACACACACACACACACACACACACACACACACACACACACACACACACACAGTCTCACACACACACACACACACACACACACACACACACACACACACACACACACAGTCTCACACACACACACACACACACACACACACACACACACACACACACACACACACACACACACACACACACACACACACACACACACACACACACACACACACACACACACACACACACACACACACTCTCTCTCTCTCTCTCTCTCTCTCTCTCTCTCTCTCTCTCTCTCTCTCTCTCTCTCTCTCTCTCTCTCTTTATCTCACCTGAATGACTTAGTAATTTACTGGATTTTCACTCTTACATTTCATGAGACTAGACCGTATGTACACCAATGTTGGGCAAGTTACTCAAAAACTGGAATATTTGACTTATTACTCGTTACTTGTTTGGAAAGTAATTTTATTACATATTACGTATTACTCCCTGCCAAAATGTTTAATTTCTGCAGCCAACATTGTAAAATCGTTGAAGTGTGTGGCCATATGAGGCCAACATGTGCCAGTGCATTTCAATGCAATCCAAAAATATTCACAAGTTTGTCACAGTCAGTCACAATTTTCACAAATAGTCCTATACAATATATCACAGCAATAGGGCTCTGATGCTGGTTTGTGCTGTGCAGACATAAAGTCAAGAAGCTTTCTAGTATTTCTTTTATAATCTTTTTTACATTAGGCATTAGGCACCAATTAATGGTGCCTAATGCCCTTAGTAGGAATCGATTAGAACAAAAACTAGGCTCTACTCAATTTTATTGGTGAAACATTTTTACACTCAAAAATATTGAGTAAATATTACTGATATGAAATCAGGTAGATGATACTCAATTAATTTGAATAAAAGTAACCAAAACTTTTACGTACTTATTAACAACTAAAATTGAGTACAATGACCTAAAGAAATTGAGTAGATATAATTAAATTATTCAGTCAATGCCACAAAAGACTACAAGTAAATAAATTGAAATATTAAGTAGATCTAATTGAATATTAGAGTATGATTTAACAAAACAAATATGTCACATTTACTCTATTCATTTACTTTTATTGATTTAATTCATATAGTACCATTTACCCCTTTCATTTACTTTACCTTTTACTCCAGGAGTACATGATGTCAAATGAATACACATGAAATAATTATGCAGATAATTATGTTTTTAATCAACTAATTTTGACCAGTGTAACACCACATCAAGTATGAACATTCAACATACTTTAGTATGTAAATGACATGCAACAATGCCTGCAAAAACAATATGTTTAAAGATAATGATCAGGAAAGGGGTATCCCTGACACTTTTAAAATGTTCTGTTTACTAAAGAGCAGTGTGTGTACACAATACTATAAGTACCTCTAATTGAACTGTGCATATACTGTAAGTAAGCAGTCTGTCAAACATGCACCATAAGAACAATGAGCCCATCAAATGAACAGTAAGTCATAACCACAAAATACATTAAAGAAGACAGTCAGAGGCCATTTGGCATGAAAGAAAATCACAACTTGGAATATGAAATAATAAATAAGCATTTACAGTAGCTCATCATTTAAACATATTGACTATGCACACGTGTAATGTCTATATGCTAAACTGACCTGTTTGCATTATGACTCGAATGCACCAGAAACAAACACTTTTCATTAACTAATTACTATCAGCAACAAATACCATTGCAAAAATGCTGATTTGACAATAAATCCACTTTCAGTAGGTTATACCCACTTTCTGAGAGCATCTTGCTGAACAGTAGTCGGCAAGCAGACATTTTTTCAGTCTCTGAACTTTGGCTGAAAGGTGTCCAGGATCCAACTCAACTAGTACTTTTTGGAACATCTCAAGACCATATCTGAGGTTCTTGGGGTATCTCAGATTAAAGGCATAGAACAGTCCCAACAGATAGCAGCAGATCCCCAAGATTGTTGAGGGCAGTGATGCCCTTAATCACAATACCTACATCAGTAGGTTCATTCATTGAGTCCTCTTGGTTCTGCAGCAGGTAGATCTTCATCTTCATCATCACCTCCTCTGTCAACTTCTCTTCTACTCTGACAGGTGCACCAGCAGCTTCCTTCCTGCACACATTGTGAAGATAATTGTTTAGAGCTCACTTTCAGGCTAAATGTTACAAGACACACAGACACACATTGAGCAATCCTAGCTGTCTCCACACATGCAGCCCTGGGCATAATCTTGAATCAGTTGGACCAGACATGCAACGGATGCAACATCCATTCAGCCAATGTCACAAACTGATTCTCTGGACATCACTATGCTGTTCCTTTGCATGAGATGGTCTCATCCACGATGACATTAAAACGTCAAAACATTTATTTTACTAACTTGAAAGTCCTTGATCTTGACACTATCTTCTTCCAGATGGTCGATGAGACATCGGATGATGACCTCTCCTGTTCGTTGATTGGGGATTCCTCTCTGCAGAATAGAAAAATAATAATTTGAACAATAAAGAAAAAGTATGACTGCACTTTCATAAACTAACATAAACTTTGTCAATACAATTGTTTCCACTACCCAGTTTTAGCAACGGAAGCTGGGAGACTGTCCTTAGTAGCTATTAAGACATACATTTAGAAATGAATAATCAGGAGAGAGAGTTGCAGGGGATAAAGATGAGTTTAGCATAAATTAATATAGTAATTATTGTCATTAGCCAGGTGAAATACAATTAAATCAGTTAGAGTAAATGAAAGTTTCATACCTGAAGTAGAATACTCATTTGTGCCCAAACTGCCCTTCTTGGACTGGAACATGGACAGTAGTTTGGGGGTATAGAAGTCCAACATTGCCATACATTTTGGCTCAAGATTCAGTGTGGTGATCATCCTGAACTTTGCACTAACCTGGAAGACAGAGATGAGGGGAATAGAGTCAAAAAGAAGACGTGAGATTGTAGATCTGGTATTTTCCCCCAGGATAGGGATGCTAGGGTATACAAGTGGTTAACAATGACAAGATGTCTGTCACATTCAGGTCTAATTTCTGTAACCATTTCTGTAAACATCTAACAAGGCAGGCCACCTCTCCTTGATGTCTGCTGGCTGACTACATCATGTCATCCAATGCTTAATATCTGCAACCCAATTTTACAGGGATATAGTTAATAATAATAATTGTATACTTCAAAATATTCAAAAATAGTGGTTATAGCTGCAAGCTATAGCAGCTCACAAGCTTGAGCTTGTAAATTGGTCATTTGAGCATTTCTGAAGAAAAAAAAAAGATAATAATTCAAATAACTGACACCATGTAAGGCTTAGTCAATTTATGATTCCAATAATTACTGGGCCAAACCAAAATCAAGGTATACTGTATAATCATGTTGCTTATTTACTTCATACTTTTTCCAAGTTTACACATGTAATCCTCATTGAACACCATAATAGAAACATGTAGATAATATGTTTTTATCTTCATTGTACACACCATTGTATGCAGCTGTGCATATCTTGTAATAAATGCAAAAAGTCACAATGACTAGAGGGCTTGCACATTCCCCTCACTGTGACCTTAACTAGCTGCAAACCTTTGTAAAGAACATAAGTTATACCCAATACATTTGTGTAGCCTATATGCACAAAGATACAGTAAATCTACTTACCAATATTTGCAAACACTCTCCAGGTCTCTTGTTGAAAAAGATGTGTGCTGCTGCTGTTTGTTGACAGAATGTTCCAGTCCAGTAGAATTTTCCCATGAACCCTTTTTTTCCCATGAACCCTTGTGTACAATTTCGAATCTTAGTCATATCTACTCAATTGTTTAGGTTGTTGTGAGAGATGAAAGATTATTTAGTTGGAATGAATAATAATTAAGGGTCTTTTTAAATTGATCCATATAAGTACTCCATACTCAAATATTATGAAGGAAAATTACCAAAACAAATTGAGTATAATTCATGAATAAAATCAGTTGGTCAAATACTAATTTATTCTCATGAAATTAACTCAAATAATATATGTACATCTAACTCAAAAAGAACAGTTGGATTTTTACTCATTTCGTTTGGTGTGACCTACTCAAACAATCACATACATGATATTCAGTGATTTTATTGAGTAAATATAACTTTTTTTAATAGTGCTATTTACTCGGTCACAGAATCCTTTCTTAGAGTAGAGAGGGAGGTTAGTCATTGAGCTAGGAAAGTTGTTTATACCAATATGATGAAGAGCTATCATACATGATTCATACTGAGGAACCTCAGTGAATGATCTGCTCCTGGGGCTACTCATTAAATAAGACATCCTGAAAGGACCAAGTGAGTGCTGGTGATATTTTCTAAGATTTACTGTTTCTGCCAGAACCGTGCAACCGATACACGTGAACTGTGAACTATTGGATATTAATGTTATTTAAAGCACATCCAAAAATGGGGTGGTAAACGGTGCATTTATATACAGTAGCACCCTGTGTCAGTCAGTAGAGCTCTTGCCCTTCGGCCACAAGGCTGAAGGGCAAAGCACTTCACATTCAAAGCACTTCACATTCACCCATTTGGAGAAACCCATGCAAGGTAAGGTACCACTCTGCTCATCAGGAGCAGAGAGGGGTTCAGCACCTTGCTCAAGGACTCTTCCCTCAGAGGGACCCAAGTATCAAACCAGGATACCTTCAGAAAGCGGTCACGCTACCTCCTGAGTAATAAATAGCCTATTAGAGTTACTATTTTTCAAAAGCAACTTGTTCCTATTTTCACAATCCTTGGTGGTACTGTGGGCTTGAGTGTCTAGACTTATTTTCATTCCGTGATCATGTGTTGTTTTTGGCCCGTTGATATATAATGGTCAAATGGATATAAATGTCAAATACAGTATTCTGTTTTGAACAATATTAATAGGCATTTGAAATGTCATTTTGTTATAGCCTACATTTTCTGTTCCCACATTCTGTCAGATATGTGCTGTTGATCTTTTTCATATTTTTAGAAATGCACACACACACACACACACACACACACACACGCGCGCGCGCGCGCGCACACACACACACACACACACACACACACACACACACACACACACACACACACACACACACACACACACACACACACTGAGAAATAGAGAGAGAATGTGAGAGATTGAGACGCTCCAGCTCCCACACAGGTTATATTTTGATGTTCTCTCATAAGGTCTGTCTATTTTGCTTCCTCTTGTTTGGCTGTGAGCTGGTTTTGTTTGTCCTTGGATTGGCATTATACAATAGCTGTTTTCTTTCTTTAAGAGAAATGACAATTACATTCTGATTATAAAAGTACAGAATCATCTCAGCCCAGTATACATTCTCAATGTCTCAAAGTTTATCATAGGCAACCTTCATAGGCAAATCCTTTCAAGGGGTAATATATTATTTTGACACTGCAAGCTTCATAATGCTTGTGTATTCATGAAAACCAGGAACTGGAAAGGTTTTGGCGAACAGAGGACTGACAGCGTCATCAACCCGGACCCATAACCCTATCTATCATACAGTAGATCGCTGAAATGAGGGGTAGAGCCAAGTGTCATTTAAAGCAGTGGTTCTCAACCTGTGTGTCGGGACCACCAGGGGGTTCCACAAATTATTTTGGGGGGTCCTCAGATGATTAACTTAATGTGCAACGTTGTTTTCTCACTCAACAGAAAACAAATCAACATAAAGTTTAAGTTAGAGGGTATATGCACATTTCTAAAATGACAATTTAAGGACTTTTTAATACCTCTAAAATGATGAATTAAACATTGGCCAAATTGTCAAATATTAGAGGCAGAAATTGTGAAAATGGCAGATCTGCTATTTTTACAATAGAACCGTGTTATACAAAATGTAATGCCTCAACTCTCAGTACTCGTCAGGATGTGTGTGTGTGTGTGTGTGTGTGTGTGTGTGTGTGTGTGTGTGTGTGTGTGTGTGTGTGTGTGTGTGTGTGTGTGTGTGTGTGTGTGTGTGTGTGTGTGTGTGTGTGTGTGTGGGGGGGGGGTGTCTCCAGTTCAAATATGATTATTTTGGGAGTCGCGGCCTTAAAAGGTTGAGAACCACTGATTTAAAGGAACACTTCACCCAATGTCCAACTTTGTCCTCACTATACTGTGTGTCACTATAAGATGGCACCATTTCTATCTACTTGCTCTGTGACTCAGGGTGACTCAGAGGTTGGCTGTGGACCACTTAGAAACCTGACAAACGATGACATAAAGTAGTTAGTAGCCTTGGGAACCAATGGTTCCAGAAGAACCACGTAGCCCTGATAGGTCAGGAGCCTGTCTCATGTTACTGCAACATGAGGCACATTGATCCTCGGCCATGAAGTATTGGATAAGTATTCCCCCATGGATATGACGCTAGTAATGCACAGGGACCTCCTGCCCCAATCCAACTGCGTGCCAATCTTTGGTGTGACTCGGCTGGGGATTGAACCCCAACCTCCCAATCTCAGGGTGGATACTGTAACTACAAGGCCTCTGAGCTTGTCTCCCAGTGACTTAATCAGTGCTAATTTCAAACAAAGCAAGAACAATGGCAATTCTATTTGCTAACTTTCCAGGAAAAGAAAGGCTGTATAGTTTCCATTCGCTTAATTGGAACAGATTCCAAGCTAATGGAAACTACAGCCTTTCTCATCAGTGGGGATTCTGAATCACTGCTGATGTCATGGTATATGGTTTTATGAACCGTCCACAGCGCAACTCTGAAATGCAGAGTGAGTAGATGGAAATGGGCCATGAAATAAGGAGCATTAGTGAGGACAATTATATGAAAATATGGTTGAAATTTGGTGATGTGCTCCTTTTTCATGGATCCATTTCAGCTTACTGCCAAACTGCTTCAATGTGTTGTTAAAGTGATATTGCATAAGAACTCTGTTGACTATTGTTTTAATGTTAACTATTAGGCTATACTGCAACAAGATACAAAGTGCAGAGAGTTAAGGACAGATAGCCTACATGAAGGCTTAAGCTACAATGCATTTTTAGTTTTTTTTATGCTACCCTACTACTCTTTCCTGCATGGCTGTCTTTTCCATACCAGTTCAGACAAAACAGTTTACCAAACCACTTCAGTGTGTTTCTTTGCAGCAGCCTAAATAAGTGAAGATTGGTCACTAAAGGAGAGCCACCATGGCAAATTGAAAACCCCATGTTCATTTTTGTAGCATTTTATATTATATATGTCATACTAAACCCAAATACCTATACATATCTGTTGTTAGAATGCAAAGATTCTTTGTGCATTACAGAAATAATTTTGTTGTAAATCCATTGATGGAGTTCTGTGGGTTTATAGTGTCTTCTAAACATGTAGACAACGGGGTCGAGCTTTAGCCTATACAACCTTCTGTATTATCCACCCCTGTCTCTTCAAGCCTAGCCCACCTCCCTTTCCCTAACCACTTTCCACCGCCAATTTCGGAATAAACACGCAGTGTGCTGACTGAGGGAGGAGTGTGTAAAAGAGCCACGCCAGGTAGGAAGCTCTGATTTTTTTGTTTTTATTTAACTGAGTTTAGTACATTTACTGTGGGGTTGACTTTTAGACAATAACTCAAGGAATTGTGCGCTTGTAGGTTTCTTGCCGAAATGGAGAAACGCAGGCTATAGAATAGATCAGAAGTGAGCAACAGTGACGGGCGATCAATATAATTTAGTTTTATTTCCACGCGATTCTGCCTGTGACACATTTTGTCTTAAACGCAAGCAAATTCATTCAATTCGTAGAAAAACCTTAGACTCTCCATGACTTTTCTTTCCGACTATAGCCTAGAAATAGCCTAACAACCAGACGTGTTGCTTTTTTTTATAGCAGAAGTTTTGGGTAATACTCGTCGGTAGCCTATGATTGTGCAAAATAATCTACTTGTGCTACGTCAACTACATTTAAATGATTTAAATCGGTTACGTTTAAGTTGGGCTATCTAAATAGGCTACACGTGCGAGACCAAGAGTCACTACCACAGGCGCTGTCCATGGTCCTGGAAGCGCAGCGAAGATATTGCATGCTGTCAACAACATCTCTACAGGCTATGCCTCAACATACTCGACTATTACATCATGTACAATAGCTGTTTGCTACATAAATAAATACATAAATAAATAGATGATTTTATTTTTTTATTTTACTTTTAGTGATGGCCACAGGGTAGTAGAAAAAGAAAAAAAAATAGAACTCTAATAACCTTGTGTTTAATTAATAATTCCATTAACCACACCCACTATTTTAAATGGGAAATCGGTTGCTGACAAAATGTGTATAGATAACTTTGTGAATAGCAAGGAAATTGCTTGGTGCTAATCCTCTGGCATTATGTTTTATAATGCAATGTTGGGTCATGGGTGGGATAGCAACTACAGTGTTGCTCTTTTTCACATTTAAAAATGCAAGGGTGGCCACAAAACCTGACTAACATTAGATGGCCTTTTTCCCCCTTTTTATCTTTCCAGTCAATCAGGTGTCAACTTACAACCACACCATCTTTCCTGTCCTGTCCGTCATCTTTACCAAGATGAGATGATTATCTTCTCAAAGGGAGAGCTTTGACAGGCAGAGATAACTGTGTGGGTTTGTTCCCCATAGATATTCTCTTTTTTTGTGACATCTGGAAAGATCCAATCTTCTGTGAGAGTGGCTTACTTGACTGTGATTTTCCAACCCTCCGCCACATTGCCCATCCCTGTGAGTCATCGACTGCATCCCCTCTTATCGGTTAACTGGTTGGCAGCTCCTGTTATCCTGAGCTAGAATGAATGACATCCCGGAGGCCACCTCCCCAGCGTCCGGCCTCGCCGGCCCAGCTACCTGCGTCTCCAAAGTGGAACTACGTGTCTCTTGCAAAGCCCTTCTGGACCGAGAGACACTGAATAAGTCAGACCCCTGTGTCATCCTCATGGTGCAGACCCAAGGACAGTGGACAGAGGTAAGCCTCCTCTTCTTTTTAGGTCATTGTGTCCACTGCTGGACCCTGTGGGCAATGCCTCTGTATGTGTGTAAGCCACATTAATGCAGTGAGACAAAGCCAGTCAGTCAAAGATCAATATTAGAGTAAACTGACCTCACACTCTTGAGTGAGCGGGTGAGTGTTAATGAGTGATGAACCTGTTGAGTTTATCATTTAACAAAGCCAGTCCATTGTTCAAATGTTTTAAGCAGTGTGTGTTGAATCTATCCTATGGATGATTATCCTGAGAAGAAGATAGATCAATAGATCTTAGATCAATATCAGTGTCAGTGTAGTAGTAGAAATTGTGACTCAAACATAAAAACGATGAATCTAACAACTAATCTCATGCATTTCTATATTGCGTTTATTCCAAGTGCTTTTGAACATGTGTTACAGTACATTAACCCATTCGTACTCACATTAGAACACCGATTTGGGAGCTAATCGTGCGAGCAGTTTGTGGACATGCAGCCAGGAGGAGCTGGGGATTGAACATTGTCGCTCAGTCAGACATTTAAAGCACAGTGGGAGGGACATGCTGAATCACTTTGGAGCTGAAAATGACAAACGTTGTATATGGAAAGGCTATTGTTTATAGTAGTGTGCACTGGTAGCAATGGTGGAAAGTAACTAAGTACATTTGCACAAGTACTAATACCTAAGTACAATTGTGAGGTAGACTACTTTTACTATACTTGAGCCTACTTTTACTATACAGGACTATTATTTTAACAGAGTATTTCTACATTGTGGTATTACGGAGAGCAGTGGCTCAGGAGGTAGAGTGTCCGCCTTGGAATCCAAAGGTTCCAGGTTTGATCCCGGCTCCTCTGGGCTATGTGTCGAAGTGTCCTTGAGCAAGACACTAAGGTTCAGCAAGACACTGAACCCCTAACACAGGTGTGTGAATGGATGAATTTGAAATACATTGTAAAGCACTTTAGATGCTATATAAATGCAGTCCATTTACAATTAAAGTAAAATAATTGGAGTACTTCTTCCACCACTGACTGGCTGGCAGTGTGAGAATGTCATACTAAATTCCAACATCCATTATCACAAGACCTATGCAGGTAAATGTATAGGTCTTCCTCCGCCCCCTTCTTCTTCGTCGTCGTCTTCTTCTTCTGCTTCTTCTTCTTCTTCTTCTTCTTCTTCTTCTTCTTCTTCTTCTCCTTCTTCTCTTTCTGTAAAAAAGAGCCATGTTTACAGCTCCTTGAATAAAGGGCTGTTCACACCAAACAAGGGCTATAACAATAACAATAACTACTACTAACTATATCATTCACCATTGTCTTTATTATAGTTGTTGAGTGGACCTTGCCATTCGTTTGAGTAAAAAAAAAAACGATATCTTTATGGTTACTGGTACAGTTAATAGTGCTTGGTGTGAACGTCCCTCAAGAAAACACAACCTAATAAACGTCAGAGAATATATTGTTCAAACCAGCAGTGTGAATAAGGACATGCAATTCAAATATAGCAATATTACGTTATGCATTGCAAATATGATAGCATAAATCCATTTATCTACAAGGACAAAGCTAGTTATTGTGTATGATGAATGATGATGAATCCCAGTTTTTGTTATGCAGCGTCTCTGATTTGAGAGGGCTAGATTGCTTTCTCATACACAGTAAAGTTCCCAGTGTTAATGTAACTCTGAGAGTTTACAAATGGAACTAACTTCCATTTGTAGACTCTGAGAGTGAAATGAATGCTCAGGATTTTACAGTGTATCAGTCCCAGGCTGATCTGTGGTGTAGGCAGTAGGTCACTTCTATCATTTTTAATTAAGTCATAAGGTACATAGGGAAAATGAAAAGCACATCTAGCAGTGAGTATGTCAACGAAATGGTATGGGAATATTACATTTTATGGAATTCCTGCATATTCTTTTGTTTCATGAAAAGGGTTTATTAACTGTGACGTTAGCAAAGTGAAGAGGCATAGGAAACATTTATTGAAGGTGGCCAACTGATGTTTAGGCCATGTGAAAATCGTTGCTGTCGAGTGGAATTGGAACCCTTGTATGCCCAGAAACTGATACTTTTACAACCTGTGTTCAAACGCCACTACCTCTTCTAGCGCCACCATGAGGCCGATTCTTGCAAGACACATTTTTGGACACTGCTCCTACAGATTTTGCCCTAAAATCATGCAAAACGGTACACAGTATCTCTACAGTCATGTCATCGACATGGATCTGTCCCATTTCCCATATTCCCTCCTGATTGGCTACCATTGCCTTCTAAAGTGTGTGTATGCGACCTGGCGGTCGCTTATCTCCCGATTTAGGGAGTCTTACTGGTTTAGTCACAAGTTCTTGTTAATACCTTTCATTGGTTAAATATTTATAAAATCCACAGACTGACTTAACCAACCTCGTGTCCCCATTTTGGGCATGTTATTATGTGTGCTAATGTTCAAATTTTGCAATTATAGCAGATATATAGCAGATCTACTTGTGAGCTTCTAGATGCTACTTTTGTGTGAGACACGGTCATACAATGACTTATACAAATAGGGAATTCAATTATGAAAACTGCCTGACAGTGAGGATCCTATCCGAAAATGGTATTAACTGTGACGTTAGCAAACTGGAGAGACATGGGAACCATTTAGTTGAATGTGCCTCAGTATGTTTTTTAGGCATGATGAGACAATTGACCTGGGCAGAGAGAGGGAGAATACATGAGCAGTTGTTTTTCATATCGTCGCTGTCGGGTGGAACCCGATGTCCAAAACTGTTACTTTTCAGAGTAACCAATGGATCCATTGCAATTATTTTGTATATTTATTAGGGGTGTGAATCGACAAATCTATTTTAATTTGCAATGATCGATCATTGCAAATTAAAATAGATATCGATATGCATATATCGTACCGTTTTGGCTTTGTATCGTATCCGTATCATTGTCTCCACCAGCCAAAGGCAGGGGGAGAGTATGTTTTCGCCTCTGTGCGTGCGTGCGTGCGTCCGTCCGTCCGTCCGTCCGTCCGTCCGTCCGTCCGTCCGTCCGTCCGTCCGTCCGTCCGTCCTCCGAGTTTGTTAACAACTAATCTCCGGCGCCGTTGGCCCGGTCGCTGCCAAAAAATTAGCACACACACTCCCTGGATGCCAATTCAGAACCTCTGCCCCACATTTTTCACATGGCCCTGTTCTAGCGCCACCATGAGGCTGATGTTTGCAAAACACATTTCTGTACACTACTCCCACAGATTTTGTCCAAAAATCACGCAAATCGGTAGACAGTATCTCTACAGTCATGTGATCGACACAGATCTGTCTGATTGTCCATATTCCATCCTGATTGGCTGAGATTGGCTTTCAAAGTTTGTAAGATTGGTCCGTTTTGGACAAAATCCCTCAAATCACAAACGCAGAGTGCAATTAACATGAAATCGCGCAAACACGTTCCCACTAGGCCGAGGAAGAAATGCCACTTCAATTTTTTTAAATCAGACTCATGGTGGCACTAGAACAGGCCAATTTGTGGTTTTACCTATAACTCCACCGATCAGTTTCTAACTTTGTAAGCGCACTCCCTATTGGCCAAGGCCATTTTTCACATCAGCCTTTATAGCGCCACCAGGAGGCCGACTTATATAAGACACATTTTTGGATATTTATCCTTCAGATTTTACCCAAAATTAACACAAATCAGTACACAGTATCTCTACAGTCATATGATCAAGACGGGTCTGTCCCATATTAAATATTCCATCCTGATTGGCTAAGATTGGCCTCCAAACTTTGCAGGATTGATCCGTTTCGAACAAAATGCCTCAAATCAAATCAATCAGCGTGCAATTGTAATGAAATTGTGCACGCACATTCGCAAAAGGCCAAGGAAGAAATTACACTACAAACTGTTCAAATCAGCCAGCCTCATGGTGGCGCCATGAAAGGTCTAAGATTGGTGAAGAACACATGCCACCCTTTTTACATTGGCCTATTATAGCACCACCAGGACACCTGGCCTGGTGGAGACCTGTGCTCGGAAGAGCACTTCTTCTAGTTTTACAATGCAGATAATTGGTATCGAATCGTTTTGCAGTGCAAATAAATTGATTGTAAGGTTTTTGTGCCTTGTATTTTAATTTTAAGAAGGAAAATGAAAAAGAAGGGTTTAATTAGCTTTTCCATTCGATATACTGTAGCTACTCTTGGTCTATCGATAAATGTCTGTAATCACGTGTTGAAATATAATGTCCATGTATTTGCTAGAGAATTACAGTGTTTACTTATTTATATCCATAATAATAGATTTTCCCTTAAAAACATGCACTATTGACACGTTTCACACAGATTTAATGTCTTTGCTAAATAGTTACTATATCGATTTTAAATCATTGAATCGAATCGTATCGTATCACCATGAATTAACCAATATCGTCCATGTATCGTATCGCCAACCATGTATTGTGATGCGTATTGTATCGTTGTTAAAATGTATCGTTACACCCCTAATATTTATGTTTTTCAAAAAGTGCAAATATAGCAGATCTACATGATCACAACGCGTCACAATGTGACGTGTTGTGAGCGTGTAGAACTGCTATTTTTGCTACAGAAGTAGGGTATTCATTCAAGGTTTCTGACCGTTAGCAATGTTAGCGACATTAGAACTGTGTGTAAATCAACACTACTTGAATTACTTTCAAATACTGTGTGTTGCCAGCAGGGGTGTCGCACCACATTTTGGGCACTGGGTACAAGGATTCACTGCGGGCCCCCCATGAATCTTCTTCATAGGGGTAGGGGGTTCAACCCATTTAGACTGGGAGCGCATTATTACACGTTATTTTGAAAAAATACCAGATATACAAGCTCACAGTGTGGCACTGAGTGCCGTGCTTCGAGCTTGTAGATCTGCTATTTTTGAAAAATCATGAAAATCATCTTTGAATATTTTAAATCCTTTTTTGAAAAAGGTTTTTTGAAAAAACTATGTTTCTATGTCAGTGGTGCTCAAACTTTTTCATGTGAAGGACCACCAAAATGATATGTATTTGGCCACGGACCCCCATCTCAAAATATTTAGTTCCAGGGACCCCCCAGAAGCAAAATTTGAATTACAAATGATCGCTTAAAAAATACATATATTCAAAGATTTGCACACATTTTCACTTTTCATAAATAGCAGATCTACAAGCTCGCAGCGTGGCACTCGGTGTCACGCTTTGAGCTTGTATATCTGTTATTTTTCAATAGCTAAAGTATAAAATAATTAAGGCCCCTCCACCTTGGGCCCTAGTAACTCAGTCCCACTCCCCCCCCCCCTTGTGACGCACCTACGCACTCACAGACACACACACAAAGCAGACAAAAAATTCAGTACATAGACAGCTTTCCATAGCCGATATTATGGCTATACTTACCGCCTTGTAGCTCATGCTGTGCTGTTGGGGTCTTATGTACAGCACACTATGTGTGGGTGGGGGTTGGATGCACACTATGCACAGTAAAAGACCAATATTGCTGAACCCAATAACCTTAACTCCACATTTAAATGAGAAATCTAAAATTACATTTTCACCAGTCACCACACCATAAGGTACTATTTACAACTGTTTGTTATGTTTCAATATTTGTTAATGGAAATGAATGATTAATTACTGGTCTTGGTTTAGTGCGTTTAGTCATATAGATGGGTAGATGGATGGATGGATGTTGTGATCAATAGATCGATCATGGATTGATAGATCCTTCGATTCCCCTGTGGGGAATGTGTATACCAGTATACAGTATATACTGTAAAGGGATACATAGAATTTTGATCATCAGGTCAAAATTTGTGTCAGATCCTGGGCCCTATAGGAGGTCTTGATTACTGATACAGATCTTGTCTTTTTCTCTCTCTTACATACGATTGTTGTAACCCATTTCTTCACCCACCAGTCCCAATTGCTATAAGTGCTACTCTCCCTCTGCCAACCTGGGGAGAGCAACGAACTGCGCTCATGCTTCCTTCAATGCACGAGCAGTCCAAGCCTCTTTTTTCACCTGTGGGATGTAGCGTGTGGAAGGAACACCTTATTCCCACCAGGTCCTTTCCCCTCCCTCAGGCGCCCCGGCTGTCCCGGGGGAGGCAGTATAGAGTCCAGGAATACTGCATGTTTTTTTGTGAGGGTATCTACCCTAGGGGACACAGGGAGAACATACAAGCTCCACACAGAAAGGCCCTTTCGCCAACCCCGCCTAGGGTGTGGTATGGGCACTGACGTGGAGGAGCGAACACCGCCCCAGCTCCCACAGCATCCCCTGCGGGAATCGAACCCAGGACCTTCTAGCTGTGGAACCTTCTAGCTGTGAGGCCACAGCGTTACCGACTGCGCCACCGTGCCCCGGAACTTATGTCTTAACTTAAGACCCGGAGGCGTGGTCAACGCTAGTTCGCTATTTTGAGGACAGTACAATGTGCATTGTGCCATTCGCGGTACACGCTTAAAGGAGCAGTTCACCCCCAAAATGACTTATTTTCTATTGATTAGTCACGCCATGGAGACTTGAGTTCAACAATATTTTTTTGTATTTGCCAAATTCTTAAGACAAAAATGTAATTATAGTAAATTCCAGATGGGGACCCAAATGCAAGTGTGAACTACTCCTTTAATGGCCCTGAATTAGTCATGGGTGTGGTTTGGGCGTTAACATTAATCAAACCAATGACAGTATCGGTTGCCATTCCATTTAAGATCAAGGTGTTCTGTGCGCAACAATCAGGCAGTGTTATCTTCCCTTCTTCCACCACGGAATGGTCTGAGATATTATGCGCTATAAACAATCGGATGGATTGATACAGAGTGATAGGGTCCTGGCTGCCTGTTGTATGCATGCATGCACTCTGTGCACCCACCGCCGGCCGACACTTGCTTTTTGCCCTATAGCGATTGATTGAGGGATAATGAATTAATAATTAATACACAAAATGAACATAGACAGTAGACACTTCACAGATTACAGAGCATTTTGAATTATTTATAACAATCACTTGAGGATTAGGCGAGTATGGCTTAATTAAACCGCCTGTGTCCTGTGACCAAAAGTTTTTTGTTTTTGTTTTGCCAAAGTACGAAATTTGTGAAATTTGTGAAATTATTTTGGGGGGTGATTAGCTTAATGTGTAACAATGTTTTCTCACTCAAAGGTCCTACACCATGCATTTAAAAATAATTTATATAACACTGTTTGTGTCCCAAAAACGTTTTTGAAAAGGTTTGAGGCTAAATTACCACTCCTGAATACAGAGCCCCTGTCATTTCTGCCTGGCTTTCAGAGCATTTTCAGCTGCAGTACCACCTTGTCCTGAGTGGGAGGACTGTGCTATTGAGCCAGTTTTGGCCCCACACTCCTCCCCACCTCCTGCTCAGCAGGCCTGCCCACCCCTCCCCAACCCTCTCCCAGCTCCTCCTGCCTCCTTCTCAGGCCTGCCCACCCCTCCCCAAACCTCTCCCAGCTCCTCCTGCCTCCTTCTCAGGCCTTGTGACATCACAAATCTGACCTTTCACAATCAGGACCGTTCTGAGACATGCTAACATAGATCTGCCCATAAACTGAGAAAGACACAATGGTCAGAAATAGGACTTTGTGAGGATAGAAGTTGCTGGTGGGACACCAAGAAAATACATAAAAATTGGAAAAATGTAAATTCATGGTGTAGTCCCTTTAACAGTAAACAAACAAGCATCAAGTTTAGCTGTATAGAGGGTATCTGCACATTTCTAAAGTGACTAAACTTTTTAATAGGCTAACTCTAAAATGACAAATGAAACATTGGCCAAATGGACAAATATCAGAGATTGTGAAAATAGCAGATCTACATGCTCACAACGCCTCACAAGGCGAGGCGTTGTGAGCATACATGTAGAGCTGCATTTTCACAATAGAACTGTGTACAAAATGTAATGTTTCAACCCTGTGATTGTCAGGGTGGGGGGTCCCCAGTTCAAATATGATTATTTTGGCAGTCACGGCCTGAAAAGGTTGAGAACCACTGCTTTAAGCATGCATGCACAACACGTGGCCATGAGCGCACATACAGTATGTATGGGGCGGCCAGAGCTGAGTGGTTAGTGAGCTCACTGCGAGGCCAGAGCCCCTGGTTGTCACAGGTACGATTCCAGGCCAGGCCAGCAATGTGTGGAAGTGTCCCAGAGCAAGACACCTAACACCTAATTGCTCCCCCTTCCACGCTCCTCTGTGGGAAGCACTCAGCTGGGAAAAGCTGAAAACTGAAGTTCCCCCTTGGGATAAGCTAGGTGTGTAAAAAAAACATATGCACGCAGGTATACACACGTACGCACGCACGCACACAAACACACACACACACACACACACACACACACACACACACACACACACACACACACACAC
The DNA here is from genome assembly GCF_963921795.1 of Nannobrachium achirus. Taxonomy (NCBI): domain Eukaryota; kingdom Metazoa; phylum Chordata; class Actinopteri; order Myctophiformes; family Myctophidae; genus Nannobrachium; species Nannobrachium achirus. The sequence goes on along the minus strand of NC_137816.1, from coordinate 35,151,575 downwards.
ACACACACACACACACACACACACACACACACACACACACACACTTTGCACAATAAATGGCATTGCAGAACAAACAATAAATGATTGACTGGTGTTATCATGGTCCACTTGTTTCTAGAGCTATGTGTCCCAGACAATGAGTTTTGTTTGTTGGTGAAGTGTGTGTGTGTGTGTGTGTGTGTGTGTGTGTGTGTGTGTGTGTGTGTGTGTGTGTGTGTGTGTGTGTGTGTGTGTGTGTGTGTGTGTGTGTGTGCGTGTGTGTGTGTGTGTGTGTTTGGGGAGGGGCACCCCTCCCTCTGCTGTCAAATCGATCAGACAAAATTGCTTTGCAAGTTGTTTACTGCTGCCAGCTATAAGCCCACACATATACTGTATAGTGTGTACACCCCATCTCTTTTCATAAGCTCTGAAGGCCTCAAAACATCTTTTTATAGCAATGTTTATTTGGACTTAAAGTACTAGCTGAATTACGCAACTGCATTCCTCAATGTGATGACACATTGAGGTTAGACAACACATTCCATATTTGGGCATAACCGCTCGGGAACTCCTGCCATATATGGTGTTCCGTGTCCAGGCCAGTTTGTGATGTCATCTCCAAATTTGGGCACTGTAGTGATGTCAGGCAGTGATGTCTGTCAGTGATGTCAGTTGGGTATTGTTTTCCGTCTGACTGTCGGGCTCTCTTTTATGCCCATCTGGTGTTCCGTGTCAAGGCCAGTCTGTGATGTAATCTCCAAATGTTGCCAAATTTGAGCACTGTAGTGATGTCAGTCAGTGGTGTCAATTGGGCATTGTTTTCCGTCTGTCTGTCTGTCTGTCTGTCTGTCTGTCTGTCTGTCTGTCTGTCTGTCTGTCTGTCTGTCTGTCTGTCTGTCTGTCTGTCTGTCTGTCTGTCTGTCTGTCTGTCTGTCTGTCTGGCTCTCTTTTATGCCCATATACCGGTATGGTGTTCTGTGTCCAGGCCAGTCTGTGATGTCATCTCCAAATGTTGACACTGTAGTGATGTCAGTCAGTCATTCAGTTGGGAATTGTTTCAGCATGCAGCTGTTACCATGGTGGCGACACTGTTTTAATATCAGTGATGTCAGCATGCAGACATATGGTCAGACGGTCAGACGGACAGACAGACATTAGACTGACAGGAAATGGGGGGCTAGATGGGGAGTGACATGAAGCAAAAGTTGTTGGGAACGGGACTCAAACCCGTGACACGATGTCAGGCATCAGAGCCTACAGTATGTGGTATCTACACACTTAAAGCAATCATAATGGTAACATGATGACACATTGAAGTTAAACAAGTAGGCCTACAAAATAATGGTAAAATGCTCATCAGAAGATTTCTTAAAATAGTTTTATTTGTATATTATAAAGCAGTCAAAAACACAATGTTCCTTTTTATAAAGTGGAACAAAGACAATCATACACATTCTGATAAGCATTCATATGTTCATCCTGCCTTGCTGGACTCCAGGCAGGAGAACAGAGGTGGATGACGTGGTATGTGAATTTGGGAAATGAACGAGCAGAATTGGATGGGTGATTGTGTACTAGATGATAGGATTTTCTTCCACCAGAGGTTAATTAAGTTGTGTACTGGTCAAATGAACAGTAGCCTAATGGCACCATAGCATAATCTGTCCAGCAGAACTCCAAGTAATTTCTCAAAACAAATGAATGATTAACTTCTTAAACTGAATTAATAATCAATAATAAATATGTCAGAAGATAAGCTAACACAAAGTAAGATCAAATGTATGTGCATGACTTACATATTTTGTAAGCAGCAGCAGAGAAGGTAAATCAGTGGGATTATTAAATTCAAATGTGCAACTGCCTGTATATTGCTGGGAGACATCTCAGCGGTGCACAATGTGTTCATGCCAGGTGGTGACACTTTTAAGAGGTTTTGGAGCCTTAAAGGGAAATCTTGTCGATTCTTCAGGCTGGAAGACCTGCTGTAACATGTAATTCATTGAAATAAAAAATAGGAGAACAAATGGTTGGAAACCCATTTGTGATATGATCATAATTCACTATCACAGGAATGCAGGGGTTAACAGAGGTGGAGTGATTCTCCTGCAAGCAGGCATGAATGCCGAAACATCATTGCCGCCGACACTCAAAATTCTGTGCACGTTCACAAATGACACCAAAATCAAATATGCTGACACATTGCCTGCAAATCTTGTATATCTATATAACGGGCTGAGTCTGAGACTATAAAGTATTGTCGCTTTGTTTGGCAGTCTCTGACAAAGTTATAGGTACACGTTGGCCAAGTTTGCAATGACAATGAACTCAAAGTCGAACTTTTGAAACTTTTGACAGATCTAGGTTGCCCAGGAATATGAGCACATTTACCATGACTGCTACAGAGCCCTCACTTATTCAAAACAAAACTAGAAAGGTGCCATCAGTATATTTGTTGAGTTTCTTTTTTCTTACCTTTAACACTCACAAGCTTCAAAATGTCCAATACAATTGCCAAATGCTTTGAGCAGTTGGTGAGGGACTGCATTTGCTCCTCTGCCTGCCAGGCTGGAATCTTGTCACCCTCTCTTACCTGAGCTCATCCTAGAAAATGTGCCCAGTCCAGAGGTCAACCGCATCCTAAAGGTGGCCAAGCCAACATCGTGGCTGGAGGACACAAGAAAGAGACCAAGGTTCTATACCAGAGTTCGACTTTTCTTCTCAGTGTTCAATATTTCCCTGTGGTCAAGATTATATGGTTCAGAAGTGCACTGGCAAACCAGCATTCATGATGAACCCTACCTTCACCCATATGTGTGATGTTCCTGACCCTATCCTAGTCTGAACAAGCGTGTCTTCCCGACAAGAAACACTTGAAGGTGTTGCTGATACGTTTTCCATTTGTTTCACCCTCTCTCACCTGAGGGAGGGTGAGACGGCCTATAGGGATATGAGGTCAACAACCTTGCTCTCGGAGGAGATATCATGCCCCATTTGCGTCAACAAAGCTGTGCAGAGGGTCAGGAATTTCAGGTTGCATACACATCGCTGAGCACCTCAAATGGTCGCCCCATTTTCAGGTGGTGAAAAAGGCTCAGCAAAGCCTGTACTGCCTCCATCGCCTGAAGAAATTCAATGTGATGTAAGCCCTTGCATCCTCAGGTCGTTCTACAGATCATCCTGATGAGCTGCAGCACCACCTGGTAAGGAAGGGAGGTGTATTGCACAATATCGCAAAGTACAGAGAGTGGTGCAGTCTGCCCTGCATGCGCATTGTCGGATGTGATCTTCCCTCCCTACTGGGAATATGTGAGAAGCCAAGGCTGAGCGGATATAAAGGACATTCATCCCCCCATGCCACAAACTGTGCGCAGCCAAGCAAGCTATTATATGTATCAAAAGACTTGTGCATAGCTTTCACCTGGCAACCATCAGCCTGCTGTAGAAGCGTTGAGCCATGTCACCATGTTGTCTTGTCGACACAGTAATATTAGTTTGATCACAAGCATATCACTTGTGTATACATGACTATGTCTATACTCTCTGCTGCTGCAAACAGCATACACTTAGCCTACAGTTGATATCATGCACAAGGGATGGCGATTCAATCTACTTTATTGCTTTTCTTTACCATGCCACTATTAAGTCACATCGCATGATGGAGAGAGAGCCTATTTTAGACACATGGACTCGGTGAAATCTCACTCCCTTGGTCAATCTCTCTCTGCCTACCCCTTTTCCCTTCCTCCCCCTCCCTCCCTATCTCTGTCTCTCTGTACTCTCTCTCACTGATCAAGCTCTGGTCTGACGTCACTAACAACCCCTCTCGAAAGGGATCTCCATATATGGGTGACTGGGTGTGTGCACCCAGTCACCCATAGTGCACACAAACAAACCCACAGACAACTTAAATAAATGTCTATTGTCTATGTATGCCTATTGTCTTGTGAAGACATTATGCAAGCAAGAAGTTATTCAGTTATACCATCTGAAGCAGTCGGTACTCCCACATGACATCAGGTGCGGGAACTGGCAGGCATGAAAGCAACAGATGACAACGGCAGAGAACCAGTATAGGCAATAGAACAGACAAAGGAGAGCAAATGTGTGTGGGTGGGTGAGGATCTGTGTGCATGAATGCACGACACGTGTGTGTGTGTGCATGTGTGTCCATTTTTGAGATTTTGACATTGAGTCCAGAGCGAGTATTTTCCAAAGTCCTTTGAAAGTATTGGATCTACCGACCGGCCCTGGCCCTCTCCCAATCAATCTGAGTAACTGGGTGACGCCCCTAGTCACCATGGTTTTTCAGGTGTTTGTATTTTATTTCGGTGAGTAGACCACCGCAGATAAAAAGCTTTCAACACTTCAAAACTGCCTTTGTTTTATCAATATTTGTCATTATAACTCTTACAATCATCTGGTGCATCCGGCTTTTTGGTTTGATTTTGGTGCTGGTATTGTTTGACTAGCGTCTTTCTATCATTTAGTTTAGTATAGTATCGTCCAGTTTAAATCAATGTTGTCTCTCTTTTTTCTCTGTGTATTTCTGCCGTGGTTTGTGGTTTGTTGTTTGTTTTTCTCCCTCTTGGCGTCTTAAAATCTACATCAGTGTACTGTACTGCCATTTGTGTTGTGCATCCATGCGCAGGTTTGCGATGGCTGGGGGTGGGGAGTGGCCTCCCAGGCTTCCCAGGCCAAGGGGGCGTCGCCAAGTAACTCAGATTGGGTGGGAGAGGGCCACTTGCATACTAGGTCGCGTACTAAGCCGCATACCAAGGAAATATCTGACATATTTTATGTCAGTCTTTCCGAAATATGGAGTTCCACGCAGCTCCAGATTGGCCTTCCAAGTACTAGAAGGGAAAATCTCGGCAAGGTGGATCTGACATTATGAATCCACACAAAAAATGCGTGGAGGTACTACTTTGGCCTACGGGCAATATACAAGCAATTTGCAAGATAAATATACTGACAGACGGACACACATAGACTCTCTTATGGACGGCTATGATCCTGCAGAGCCACACCATATAGAACAGTTGTTGGTGGGTAATGTGAACAATATGATAGAGTTCCTTGGCCTGCTGTCAGTGTGCACAAGAAATGTTACACTCATCGGTATAATGGTTTCGTTTGCAACATTAACCACAGAGAAATATAATCTCCTCCCTGCCTTTGGCCTCGCAGCGATAACAAACATGTTTACAAAGTCAGTCTCCAGTTTATAGGCAATCGAACAATGCTAAATTAGTTTTAGAGACAGATTCTGCTCTTGGCTCTTTGATTAGATAGTTGTTGTTCACAACAACACAAATTGATTTTACTGTCATAGACCACATTGTTTTCTATTTAATTCAGTATTTACTAATTTACTAATATGTAATCATCTCCAAAGAATTAGTAGACTCAGTGATAATGTTTTGAAGAAACAACCTCTACTGTACATGTTCTTTTTTTGGGGGAGGCTTTTATGCCTTGGGGGGAGAAATGGGGAGTGACACGCAGCAAAGGTCGTCCGGATCGGGAATCGAATCGGCGCCACCGCCAGGCATCCATACCTATGAGGCAATGTGTGGTATGTGCCTGGACCAGTAGGCCAGCAGTCGCCTCTCTACTATACATGTTCATGAAGCAGTGTGGGAGATAGTGATACATCATGGGTCCATAGAAAGCTCTGCTCACACATAATTCAGATATTCAGATCCCTTGTGTGTTATGAACTAAGATATTGGGAAAACCCTTTGGTCTTCTCCTGTGATTCCTGTTATCTCTCTACAGTGGAATGCCACATCAATACAGCATGGAATGTGGACAAAACGTTATCCAACAATAACAAAATATTCAAAGTCTTGGGTCTGAGAGGCTAAATCTCATCAAATGGTGGTCCGTGGCTCAAATGCCAAATAAATAATGGACCTTGATATGAAAAAGGTTGGAAACAACTGCCCTAGGCAGAGGTTTGATATTTACACTGTATAATTCAGATTCAGATTCAGATTCAGATTCCTTTATTTACCATTGTGTATCACACATAGGAATTTGCTTTGGTAACATACCAGTGTGCATTCAATATTTTTTTCACAGATAACATGAAAAACAACAAACACAAAACAACACCGTGCAGAAATAAATAATAAATAATATAAATAAAGTGCAGTAGTGTTCAATAGTGCAACATATTGCTGATGTCCCTAAGGGGCAAGGGAAAAAGGGAAACCAGCGTCATCCAGCAGCCTGGCAGCTGAGGGGAAAAAACTGTTTTTGTGGCGCTCTGTCTTGGCCCCTAGGTGCCGCATCCTTCTCCCAGAGGGGAGCAGGGTGAGGAGGCCGTGACCAGGGTGGGAGGGGTCGGCCATGATCTTTCTTGCCCTCCTCAGCGCCCTGGAGTCGTGCAGGGACTTGAGGGAGGGCAGGGGACGGCCAATCACCCTCTCTGCAGAGCGTATCACCCGCTGCAGCTTGACCAGGTCTTTTTCGCATGCAGCGGGGAACCAAGTGATGATAGAGTGAGTGAGGATGGACTCTATGATGGCCGTGTAGAACTGCGTCATCATGGCCCTCGACAGTCTGTATTTACGCAGCTGCCGAAGAAAGTACATCCTTTGCTGGGCCTTTCTCAGGAGGGCAGTGATATTGAGTTCCCACTTCAGGTCCCTGGAGATGATCATCCCCAGGAACTTGCAGGACTCAACATAGTCCACCTGAGTGCCACCCAGCATGATGGGAAGGGGCGGGGCTGGGTCCTTCCGGAAGTCCACCACCATCTCCACTGTCTTAAGGGCATTTAGCTCCAGGTTGTTAATTTCACACCAGCTTCGCAGCCGCTCGATCTCCCCCCTGTAGGCCGACTCGTCCCCCTTGGAGATGAGGCCCACCAAGGTGGTGTCGTCAGCAAACTTGAGGAGCTTGACCGACGGGTGGAGGGAAACACAGCTGTTGGTGTACAGGGAAAACAGTAGTGGGGACAGGACACAGCCCTGCGGGGAACCGGTGCTGGTGGACCTGGAGCTGGAAATGTTCTTCCCCAGCTTCACCCGCTGCGACCTGTTGGTTAAAAAGTCCGTAATCCACTTGCGAGTGGAGGCAGGCACTTGCAGCAGGGACAGCTGGTGCTCCAGGATGGATGGTAGGATGGTGTTGAAGGCCGAACTGAAGTCGACGAACAGGATCCTGGCATAGCTGCCGGTAGTGTCCAGATGTTTTAGAGTGTGGTACAGAGCCATGTTCACGGCGTCCTCCGTGGATCTATTCGCTCTGTACGCGAACTGCAGCGGGTCCAGCACAGGATCAGTAATGCCCTTCAGATGGGCCAGGACAAGGCGCTCCAGGACCTTCATGACCACAGAGGTCAGGGCGACGGGTCTATAGTCATTTAGGCCTGTGACCTTGGCCTTCTTGGGGACGGGAATGATGGTCGAGGCCTTGAAGCATGCTGGTACCTGACCGAGCTCCAGCGAGGTGTTAAAGATGTTGGTGAACACCGGGGCGAGCTGGTCAGCACAGTGCTTCAGGACGGAGGGGGAGACAGAATCCGGGCCGGACGCCTTCCGGGGGTTCTGGCTCCTGAACAGCAGCTTAACCTCTCTCTCTGTGACAGTGAGAGGTGGTGGGGTTGGGGGGGAGAAGAGTGGTTGTGTCCGGGGGGGGTGGAGGGGGAGGGCAGGGGGGAAACTCTCCCTCTCAAAGCGGCAGTAAAACTCATTGAGCTCGTTGGCGAGAGGGAGGTTGTCAGACGCCTGTGGGGACCTGGACTTATAGTTGGTGATGGTTTTAAGTCCTTTCCAGACAGAGGAGGAGTTCCCCTCAGAGAGCTGCTGCCGCAGTTTCTCCGAGAAGCGGTGTTTCGCCTCCCTCACCGCTTTAGCAAACTCGTACTTGGCTCGCCTGAACAAGGCCACGTCGCCGCTACGCCTGGCCACCTCCTTCTCCGACCGCAGCCTCCTGAGATGGGCTGAAAACCAGGGCTTGTCGTTGTTGTAGATCTTCCTGTAGCGGAGGGGGACACACACCTCCTCGCCGAGGCTGATGAATGATGTCACAGTGTCCGTGTATTCATCCAGGTTGTTTCCAGCCTCAGGCCCCGCCCACTCAACAAAGTCCTGGTCACAGCCCGCACTCTCCAGCCAGGCACAGAGTCGCTCACTTGCCTCACTGGACCACACTCTGAAACTCCGCACTACAGGTTTTGATATTTTTAATCTCTGCCTGTAGCGAGGGATCAGATGGATGAGATGGTGATCACCCCTGCCCAGAGCAGCACGTTGGACAGAATGGTATGCCTGCGGGATGGTACAGTAGCAGTGATCAAGAATGTTCTCACCCCTAGTAGCACATGTGACTTGCTGTCTGTATTTAGGGAGAGCCCGACTCAGATGAGCCTGGTTGAAGTCCCCAAGCACCACAATAATAATAATAATAATAATGCTTGGTGTCCTACTGTACTGTGTTTGGCTTTGGTATAGTTCTGGACAGCACAGGCATGAATAGGCATGTCTACTTGAAAAAAGCATACACAATCTACGGTACTTGCTATGTTAATTATTTTCCATCAATACAGTTCAGTGTTTAATTCACTATGTTCTCTCTTGTTTCAATTCAGCTGGACAGGACTGAGGTGATAAAGAGCAACCTACACCCAGTTTTTGCTAAGGTCTTCATGTTAGACTACTACTTTGAAGAGGTTCAAAAGCTGCGGTTTGAGGTCTATGACATCCACGGTGCACATAGCATTGGGACTCGAGAAGATGACTTCCTGGGTGGAGTGGAGTGCACTCTTGGTCAGGTACGTACAGTTTTGACTGACCTCATTGGGGATTTCTAATAGCTGTTTGTCAGAAATCTGGTTTGTGATCCAAATCCTCGGGAAGAGTGAATAATATACAGCCTATCATAGGAACAATGTTAGTTTTGTTACGTTGCGCTACTCTCAAGTATTGATCAAAGCAGAAAAAAAACGAGCACAACTCAATCCATTCAAACAGCAGTTTACCGGGTGCACAGCTCAACAAGACTCAATGTATAAAAGAAAGAATAGCTAGCACAATTACAATTAAGGCACGCGGCCCGGGCAGCAACACAGCCGTATTTCGGTGTCAAGCCGTCTTCAGCGTGAAACAAGTATTGACTGTGTACTGACTATCTATCTGTACTGGTCAAGGGCCCAAGGACAATCAATTATGTGTCTGTTCTGTTCCTTGCAGATTGTGGCCCAGAAGAAGATGGTCAAGCCTTTGCTGTTAAAGTACGGGAAATACGCGGGCAAATCCACCATCACGGTATGTCCCATACATCATGATAGTGACCTTTAATACTGCTCTGTGGAAGTAGAAGCAGAAGGCTGAGTCAAGTGCAGTTAATGTAATTGTTTCATCCAAGTAAATTAACTAGTGTGTTGTCAGAATGCTGACTCTAAGGCCTTGTGGAATTGTAGGAATCATGAGTGAACCCAAGTCATGGGTTGCAGTCATTGTGATTCAAGGAATCTGTGGGGTATAGAGTTTCCATTTGTGACGCCCCCTATAGTCCATGGGCCATACGAGTTGTCGGTATCAAAAAGGTGGCAAAGGTTACCATGCATTTTTGAAAAGCTCTATATCTGTAGATTATATTTTGGTATGATAACCCTTTCTTAGACACAGCTAAATTGGTGTTATCAGCCGCTAGAGTTGGTGTCCCATTAACTTTACATTACAGGGAAAAAAAGCAAAAAATTAATCTGCTTTAAGTAGCATAAGAGGGGTCAAACTAGGGGGTTTTCATGATGCTGAATCAATTGCAAGCATCTGTTTTGCACGAAAAACATTCCTGGGGCTAAAACAGCCCCCACAAAAGTGTGAAAAGTGATGACTCATCACTTTTCATCACTAAACCATAGTCTTGTGGGACAGTTTTTTGCCCAAGGAATGTTTTTTGTGCAAAACAGATGCTTGCAATGGATTCAGCATCATGAAAACCCCCTAGTTTGACCCCTCTTATGCTACTTAAAGCAGATTAACTTTTAGCTTTTTTTTCCTGTAATGTAAAGTTAATGGGACATCAACTCTAGCGGCTGATAACACCAATTTAGCTGTGTCTAAGAAAGGGTTATCATACCAAAATATAATCTACAGATAAAGAGCTTTTATAAAATGCATGGTAATCTTTGCCACCTTTTTGATACCGACAACTCGTATGGCCCATGGACTACTATGGCCAGAAGTGAAAGCGGTTTTGGCGGTGTGTTCTAATTTGGATTGATTTGAGGTTCATGTTCATGATTCATTTCTTTTGGTAAAATAGGACCCTCCCACAAAATCCAAGATGGCCGTGCTTTGAACATGGTCTATAATGAAGAGAATCCAACAAAAATGAAAATTAGACTGTATGTACGGTCCTAGACTTTAAGTAAAGTGGGCTGTTATACAGGTATATGAATGAGGCCTCTGACATTGAACTTCTGTACCAAGTGTGGTAACGCTTTATTTCTGAGATAAACATACCTTAATGGAAACTGACAAATGTCCCATACACACATGGGACCAGCTATTCTAATTCAACTAATAATTTCAATTATCCCACTATTAATTATGCCGTTAAAGTTTTTGTTTAATAAGTTGCAAGCACATGCTTCCTGATGAACTAGTTGATTTAACATATGACTAGTCTACATGGCGGCAAAACGGCAGGAGGAGCTAGTGGTGAATCAAACTTGTGGATATAAGAAGATGTAACATGACGTGTCACTATACTGCCATTCAGACAAACACAGGAGTTATTTTCCACAGTAAACTTGTTAACAAACCCTTAGCATAGCAGGCAACACTTTATTATACTGAAGAGGAGCAGAGAGGGTGTGTCAATAGAAGAAGGGCTTAAATCCTTGGGGGTGATTTACCTTTGGCCATGGTGATTGGTGATATGTATCTGTATTGATTTTACTCTAATTCAGTGTACACTGAATGTACGGAGTTTCTTCATTGTGCAGCACAGTATTCTATTCTATTCAACAGTTAGTTGAATAGAAATGACTTGTAATCGTTGAAGATCAAGTGATAGAGGTGGTTTATTCCTCTTAAACTCTAAATCATTGTACAAAAAATAGAGCATATAGCAGCTTTACAAACTAATAACAAGAGTTGTGCATAGACTGACTATTTTTGCATAATACTCAACCTATTTTTAGTTGTTTGCCTATCATGATGACATGCTCAGATTAGGAACGCTAGGATTCATGTGTCAAACATGTCTTCACATAGAGTGGTGTTGGTTGCATTTACTGTAAGCACCATTGACACATGCAGTAACTCCATCTGCTACACTTATGGTTGATTAAATTTGAAGAAAGAAAAGGGGGGGGAAAGATGTGCAACCGCTGTGGTCAGCTCATCTCGCTCATTGCTTCAGTGCAGTGGAGCAGTGAAAAGAATAGAACGGAGGAATCCATCCTCTGAAAGAGAGTAAAGGTGTAACACCCTTCTTGCTTATTGTCTCCACCAGCCGAAGGCTGAGGGAGAGTATGTTTTCCCCTCCGTCCGTCCGTCCGTCCGTCCGTGCGTCCGTGCGTCCGTGCGTCCGTGCGTGCGTCCTCGCAGTTTGTGAACTGCTAATCTCAGTCACCGTTGGCCCGATCGCTGCCAAACTGAGCACACACACTCCCTGGATGCCAATCTAGAACCTCTGCCCCACATTTTTCAAATCAGCCTCATGGTGGCGCTATAACAGGCCGATTTGTGTGGCCTGGTTGTTACCAGCTAATCTCCGGCGCCGTTGGCCCGATCGCTGCCAAACTGAGCACACACACTCCCTGGATGCTAATTCAGAACCTCTGCCCCACATTTTTTAAATCAGCCTCATGGTGGCGCTATAACAGGCCGATTTGTGTGGCCTGGTGGAGACCTGTGCTCGGAAGAGCACTGCTTCTAGTTCCAACTGAAACTGGCTCTTACTGCTACTTTTGATTGATTGATTGAATCATTTATTTGGACACAACATGAATAACATTGACAAGTACAAACAACACAGCATTGCAGCACAGTCCGGTTACACATCCAGTCCAAAAAGGAACATCCCAATAAGACCTTTACGGCTTTATTTACGTTGGAAGTCCTAATCAATTCCTCGCAATGTAGTACAAGAACAACATTTAATGTAATTATAAAATACATAATATGTACAGAGTAAAAATGACATTTAATGCAATTATCAAATACTACCCATAATTGATTGAAATATTTAACATGTAAATAATTAAATAGGCTATCTCTATAATAGCTCAATCTAAGGTTTGAATTTGAATATATTGACCCCAGAAGGTTGACTCATATGCATGTGCTACTGTTTATAGGCTATATCTTAACATACAAATTTCACAGCTTCAACTTCGTTTCAAAGATTTCACACATGAACGCAGACATCACTGGAGCTCTGCCATAGCCAGTTTTGCATAATGTTCTGCATGGGCTCACTTTGTGAACCATAGTAATGAGAGTAGAGAGGTAATACTCTCTCTTCTATGAGAGAGATGGTCTAGATCAGCAGAGGGTGCTGTGTGGTACTTTTTATTGTTATTTTTAAAGACAATCCTGACTCAAGCAGCCACACAAAACAAACAAGTAAGCAGTCAAACAACAGACAAGTTGGCGAATTCACCAACTTTGTATACGGCCTCCTATGATGGTTTTGTGGGTTATGTGGGCAATGTTTACTGTACAACACCAGACATTTAATTTGTGTTTCCAGATAACCACACTATCAAAGTGAAGCCAGGCCCGAGCCACTTGTCCCCGAGCAGCTATTTCTGTCTTAATGCAAATAAGTCTTTAATAAAAGATTCTGTGAAAGCTTCTGGCCACACAACTTTCTTAAAGCTTCTGTCAGGGTTGCATTTTTCAATTCAAGTTCAAAATGGGGACATGTATGTATAAATTGCTCTTTCAGTGAAGAGTTTAAATGCTGTATAAGTCTTGACAAAGGGGTATTAAAAACTGCTCACTTTGACATTTTCTGCTTTGCAAGTCAAAGTACAGCGTACAGACACTCTAAAACTTAAATCTCCAAGCGTCACTATAATCACATGGTGGGATGGCAAGCAAGCTAATCTGGAAACATGTGACCTTGTTTGTCTGGGGGGGTCTTCTCTATTCATTTTAACCTAATGTCTGTTATAACAGCATGCAGGGGCGTCACACCAAATTCTGGGCCCTGGGTACAAGGATTCACTGCGGGCCCCCCATGAATGTTAACTTTTGAAAAATAGCAGATATACAAGCTCACAGCGCGGCACCGAGTTTGTAGATCTGCTATTTTTGAAAAATTGTGAAAAAGTGTGCAAAAAAAACATGTTTCCATGTCAGTGATGCTCAAACCTTTTCATGTGAAGGACCCCCAAAATGATATGAATTTGGCCACGGACCCCCATCTCAAAATATTTAGCTCCAGGGACCCCCCCGGAAGCAAAATTTGAGTTACAAATGTCCGCTTAAAAAATACATATTCAAAGATTTGCACACATTTTCACGACTTTTCAAAACTTGCAGCGTGGCACTCGGTGCCGCGCTGTGAGCTTGTATATCTGCTATTTTTCAATAGCTAAAGTTACTAGGGCCCCTCCACCTTGGGCCCTGGTAACTCAGTCCCACTTTCCTACCCCTTGTGACGCCCCTGCCAGCATGTAGAGAGTAGTGTGGCATCATTTTGAGTATGGACTCTACTCCCACTAACACAATGTTGTGTGTGTGGTGTCATCCACCTGGAGAAGATGTAACTCGATTAGTATAGCTAAATTAGGATTAACAGGGTTATATCTTCATTTTCAATCCCATGAAGAAATAACATAGACATTATGTCAAAAGGATTTGATGTATAGAATGAGAACATCATCATTTCTGAGCTTCAGGCGTTTCATATACAGTATAGCCTATATATTCTTTACCCACGCTGTGCCAGTAAGATTGTTGTCAGTATAGATATTGAAATGTTTCACCATAGTAAAATCCTCCGTGTTGATTTAACTCCAACTATCACGTAGGGATGGGACGATACGTGATATTATCGTTTATTGTGATAAAAAACACTCCTGATAATCGTATCGTGGAGATTTAATTTATCGTGATATCGTCCTCCGTCATGCACTGGGATCAATTCACCTTTTATTTGCTGAGTTGCATACCAGTACCACTTTAAACCCTCTATTGGTAAAAGGTACTTATAATATACGTACTTTGTCTTTGCCAAAAATAGCCGATCTACAAGCTCACAAGCTTGTAGATCGGCTATTTTTTGGCAAATGTTCTGCCCGAGGAAAATGGATTTTGATTATCGCCCGCGATATCGTAAATCGCGATTTGTTTTGTCACAATAATCGTGATATGACATTTTCATATCGTCCCATCCCTACTATCACAAATGAATAAATGAACTCTGAGAATTTTACTGAGTACCAGGCAGGGGAGGAAATGTCACTGATAAATGTAATTTCTTTCTCAGGTGCATGCAGAGGAAATTTCTGGCAACAATGGATATGTGGAGCTCTTCTTTTGTGCCAAGAAGCTGGATGATAAGGTACAAATTATAGACATGGTTCATCCTCAGATGTCTTTTATCAACTATGGTTTCGTATTGCATTCATAGATAACATATTGTAACTGCTGTGACAAGCTGAGGCAGGCTTTGCATGAATAAATGTCTGCATGAATGTGTACAGTATACTCTACACGTGGGTACAGCATATGGTGGTAACAACCATTCATGGAGATTAATGTAATGGAGTCATGTTTTGTGAATGTTGAGAGGGAGATATTATGTAGGGATGTGATACTCTATGCTGTGACCAAGTATCCATAATGCATCACTTGCCCTGGAGCTCAGGAGGTATCATCATATGTCTATAGTAGTACTAGCAATCTCTTCTCAAATGTCTTTACAATTTTATTCTCTCTCTCTGTGTCTGTTGTTGAGAGGTGGAAAGGCAATATTGATCTACACTATAACCATGTGTAATCAATCCTTACATTTTCTATAATCTCTCTAACAAGGAAATCAATATGGCGTCCGAGGGGGTGGGGTGTATTTGGTAAAAGAAAACAGAAAACAACAAAAACATTGACTGAGATACAAGTGTCATAGAGATGATGACAGTATAAACACCTTCTTTGAGGTAACAATTTGGAGATTATTTTGAAAACAGGACAGATCGGATACGTACAGTAGTACGTTCGACAAACATGTCAGAAGGCTGCACCTCTACTGAGGGAAGAATTGAGACGTTTTATTTTTCTGCTGCTCTGGCAGCATGTCTGAGACAGATGCACATGTCCCTGGTACTGAATGGAGCGGAGCAGAGATAGACACAGCACATCCATCCCATTCAGCCTTGCTTGCTTTTTATGGCTTCAAATTGAACTTTTGGCTCTAATTCAGATTTTTTTTTCCCCATTGCAGCGCAATCCACAGAATGTATAGACAGGGAAGTGAAGTTTTGGTCACAGAGAGAGAGAGAGAGAGAGAGAGAGAGAGAGAGAGAGAGAGAGAGAGAGAGAGAGAGAGAGAGAGAGAGATACTGTACATGGCAGGTCTCCGAGGCTATTGCTTGGTTAAATCAGCGTTTGACCCACCATCAGGCTATTTTAGTTGGTGACATGGCAATCAGACACAAATATTCCTATTTCATTTTATGGCCATGACACAAACACATGGATGGAAAAGGTATGGGAATTGTTCACATCTAATTAATACACCACTATATTTCCAGTCACAGGATTACAAAAAAAGAAGAAATAGGCATACAGATGTGCCATTTCAAGACTTCACACATCCTGCCATTGGCAAGACAGTAGATTTTCAATGAATTGGCAGAACATTGAGCTTGTAGATCAGCTATTTTTGCTATTTTATGACCTTCTCTGACTTTAAATTTAGTTTAAATCTACCTATGAAGGTGGATTCAGCAGGATGACCCACAGTTTTACTACATAGAAAGATTTGCTTCTTCTTCTTATTATTATACTGACACCCTAAACCAGGCCGTCGACAAGGAACCTCCAGAGTTCTCGGTCGCTGGCGTTCTTTTCTATCTGCCACCAGGTGCATCCCAGTCTCTTGGTGTCTGCCTGGAGATCCCCCCGTTTTTGGGCCGACCTTTGTTTCTCTTTCCTTGAGGGTTCCAAGTCAGAGCCTGGTGGTGTTTGACACTGGTTTGAGTAGTGTGTGCCCAATCCATTCCCATCTTCTTCGTCCAATTCCGTTTGCTGTTGGGAGTTGTTTGGTCTTCATCTATAGGTCATTATTACTGATCTTGGCTGGCCAGTTTATGTTCAGGGTTCCTCTGTGGCATTTATTGATAAAGGTTTGCACTTTATTTGTTGTGGTCTTTGCAGAAATATTTGCTTTCTCACCTTTAACTGCCCCTTCAGTCATAGCATCTACTGCAAGGGGGACATTTATCATTATTGTCTTTTTTATAGTTTTAGGGGGAAATTCCATAAGGCAAAGATCAGAAAGACAATTCAATAAAGTAGAACATGTTCAGTATAAAGCAATAAGAGAGCATGCAGTGGGCTGCTGACCGTGGGGCTGTACCGCATGACCTTTTTGGTGTGCGTTTTCACACGTGGCTGGAGGCCAATACTTGACATTTCAGTCAACATTGCAACCGTATCTTGTAAGAGCTGTGAACAGAGATGTGACTTTAGGCTTTATTTTATTTCATTTACCCAAGCTGTGTCAGTAAGATTGTTGACAGTAGCGTATACGCTGACATGTTTTGCTGCAAATTGGCTTGAGGTTACTGTGTCATGCCAAGATTCCACAGTAAAATCCTCAGTGTTAATTAAAGTCAGAGAGTGAACAAACATAGCCAAAAGGACCCGAGGGTCCATTTGTTTCAAACTTAAGATTTTCAGTAGCTGACATCAAATACTAGAGAAGCCTACTTATTGGCCAATTTCACCAATTAAAAGATGTAACCAGTGATATGTTGCAAGACAAATGAATCCCATTGACGGGAGAGAAAAAGAGAGAGAGAGAGGGAGAGAGAGAGAGAGAGAGAGAGAGAGAGAGAGAGAGAGCAAAAAGAGCTGGGAGAAATGGGGTGAGTGCTGAATTAGACATGCCGGATGTCAAGAGGTCAGGAAGATTAATTACTAGGCTACTATCAAAGGAATCTGTCTGGCATTAAGATGACTTTGAGATGCCCATTACCCTCACATAATTTTAATGTACTGGCACATTATTTACACCACATAAATTCTGCCTTTCGTCATGATGGCAGTCAACACCGATCAACCTTTTGGTTAAGACAGCTTATCTAACAGGGGTGACAGTAGATGGGTACATCTCGCAAACCCTAAAGGTCATGTCTATCACACGAAATGAACAACTGTTATCTAAGCCCTTTACAAAACATAAATAAAAGTAGCAGGTCTACAAGCTCATAACACATCGCAGTGTGATGGGTTGTGAGCTCTGCTATTTTTCAAGTTTTGGGAAAATGTATGGGGAGAAAAGAAAGATTTCTGTATTTTTATTTAAGATTAATTTTGGGCTTTTATGCCTTTATTGGATAGGACAGTAGACTGACAGGAAATGGGGGAGAGATGGGGAGTGACACGCTTCAAAGTTCGTCCGGATCGGGAATCGAACTGACGGCGTCGCCAGTTCCCGTAACAGGCCAATGTGCCAGGTTGAAAGTGGTTCTAAATGACTGGCGAACGTGTATCATGTACTAGTACATGGTGGGTAAAAGTATATTATGTAGATTGATACCACATGATTATGATAATGGGGGTGACGAACATGTCATATTGTTAATGATTAAATGATGACAGATGCACTTGTGATACACATCAGTCCAAGCTGACACCTCTGGCTAGTGGTTGCCATGCCGACCAAAAGGGTTACTGTGACCTCACACTGGTCTAGTCCCTGTGGAGAAGTATCTGGCTAATGTGGTGAGAAATGGGACATTAGCTGTATCATTCCTCTAAAAGAGACACACAAACACACACACACACACACACACACACACACACACACACACACACACACACACACACACACACACACACACACACACACACACACACACACACACACACACACACACACACACACACACACACAGTAATTATGTCTTTTCTGCCTTGAGGTATCAATTGACTTGAACAAGCATGGCTTTTCTGAGCCGCTACTTGTGTCAAGATGACATCCCCGTCCTTATTTGATTTGTCACAGCAGTGAACAAAGACGTAAAATGTGAGAGAGAGACCAGCCATGAATTAAACATATATATGTTTTTCTATCTTTCCTATAAGAGACAATTCCTGCTACTGAGCGGACCCGAGTCATATACTCATGTGAAACATGATAATTCGATGTGACTGTCATCTCTGTTTCCCTAGGATCTCTTCAGTAAGTCGGACCCCTTTTTGGAAATATACCGCATTAACGATGACGAAACAGAACAGCTTGTGCACAGAACTGAGGTAAAGCCTTAGCACACCGCCTTGTTTGTGTCTTCTAATGATTTCCCCTCAGCGCTCTGCACGCAGTTCCCCCTTTTTGCTTTAATCAGTTTGGTTTTCCTCCATCCACAGGTGATTAAAAACAACCTGAACCCGGTGTGGGAGCCCTTTAAAGTCTCTCTCATTGCTCTGTGTAGCTGTGATGAGGACAGGAAGCTCAAGGTGAGTGAACCCGACGACTTCAATTTCATTGGATCCGGGACCTTCCCTGTCAATCAAAATAGCGCTGTTTGGTTATATATGTTTTCATCCTTCTAAATAGAGATCTTTTTGGTTTCAGCATTTTCTTTACTTTATATTTTCATGTTTTTCTTGCAATTTTTCTGATGTGTTGCTTCATACTGTAGGTGACAGTGACACACAATAGACAAGCTATATACATACATACATGGTGTCATAGAATTTTGTTAATATGCCAGCTATTCAGATTGGTCATTCGGAATTCATAGATTGATCACCAGTGTTCTGATGTGCCACATGTGCCACATGTGCCAAATGTTGCTGCAAATGTTATACTGGGTGCGTTAATATAGGTCAAAAAGATTATTATTTTTAAAAGGTAAAATGTTGTGCATGCGACAGTTTATGCGCCCAGCCCATGCACGCGCGCGTGCAGCCCAGGATCCAGCACCTATTCCTTGACAAATTAAGCACTGCCCACATGCATGTCCTTGCCATCGTTTCTTTTTTGCTTCTTACTTCATTTTCTCCCCAGTCGTTATGACAATTGATTTCCCCCACGCACATTTCTGTGTGTTGTAGCATGCAACATTGCTGTTGTATGCTACTGGCTCACCTGCTAGTGAGGAGCCCCCACCGGGAGGATGTAGAGCCTTCGTTCTACTCCTCCTGCCCAACACTCCCCGCTACCAGGCACTGCACCAGCCCCTACTGTAGGAGTATGTTTAGTGACAAATATCACCCTCCCTGCTCCCCTCCCCCAAACGCGGGCTAATAGCTGCTCGACAAATGCACCACGGGTGCGCTTGTATCTCCATATGTAATCTAAAGTTGCCTCTCAACACGTGAGCTTGTAGATCTGCTATTCCTTTTTGAAACATTTGCCACTTTTCCCTTCCAATGACATTCCCAACATACCGGTAGGGACGCCAGCCAGGTTGAAAACGTTGAAAAAAGTCTGTCTGTGAGTTTTATAAATATTTAACCAATTAAAAGTATTAACAATTGATTGTGACTAAATAATAACTGCTTTGGATCCATTGGAACACAGGTTCTCTCTTTCAATTTCCTGATGATACAGTATGTAAATGCCAACATGCAGAGAGTAATAAAGACATCTGTCTGTAGGGCTGTCACAATTATTACATAATCGTCTAATCGCAATTATTTGACATAATCGTGATTATTTTTCATAATCGTCATAATCGTTTCCATGTTGAAAAATGTTCATATACATATTTTTTAAGTAAAAAATAGTGGAAATAGCAGATCTACATCGCTCACATCGCGACGCGTTGTGAGCTTGTAGATCGGCTATTTCCACTATCAATGTTCTTTTTTAAGTACAAAGTTGTCAAATATGTCAGTCATTTCTTTGTATATTTAGGTTATGTGTCATATCTACCATGTGCATCATCAAAGCCTAAAAGCCAAACAGAAATGTGATTGTCAACGACCAAAACACAATTAAATCGTTAATCGCAATTATTTGAGTGACAATTAATCGTCAGGTAAAATGTCCTAATCGTGACAGCCCTATCTGCCTGTGTCTATTGCAGTGCCTAGTCTGGGATTATGATTCTAGAGGGAAGCACGACTTCATTGGCGAGTTCTACGCCACCTTCAGGGAAATGCAGAAGCTCTCCAGCGGAAATAAGGTCAGTGAATGATAGCTTTGCAGAGCAGGGGGAGAGACCCTAACCAGCCATGTGCATCACTAATGTGTTACTCGCTTTACTCTGAAGAACTCCATCACAGACCAGAGCAATGTCCTGCAGCTAGTGTGATATGAGGATGATATATTGCCCGGTGCAGGTGGCATAATGACATACTGTATTTCTGTGCCTTTTCAAACTCGACTATTTCAGGTGTCATGGGATTGCATCAATCCAAAATATAAACAGAAGAAGAAAAACTACAAAAACTCTGGAGTTGTCATCCTGAATGATCTTAAGGTAATGTCCCATGTCTATTAAAAAGGTCAGCTGTAGAGGAAGCTATACTATTCAATTATCCTTACTATGGTGCCACAACCGATGTATGATTTTTAAGTTGAGCATCATCAATCTCAGTTGGTGTTGATGTTTTATTTAGTTTTATCTTTTCTTTATTACCCTGTCATATGTGTATCATTGACTGTTTTTTCTAGATATACCGTTTATTTTTTTAACCGGAAAAATGTTTTGGTCATGCCACTGCTGTCTTGGCCTCTGCTCATTATTTGATTTTGATTAATTCGTGTCACTTTGTGGGATAAATTGACATGACCCTGGGCCCACTGACACATTGAGCAATGCCATGTACTGCCCATTGTGTTGATTATTTGCAGGTGTGCTTCAAATGGCTGTTTATAATCAAGGGATTTGTCGAACGCCTGATATATTAGTGTACCATTCAGCTATCCTTCATAACAGTGACGTGTGCTGTTTTACGACTTCATGCTTTTGAAACAGATTAAAAGTATTTACTTTCATCTGGCGTTATACCTTACAGAAGTATTATTTCTTGTCTTGCAGCTCCACAGAATGTATTCATTCCTTGACTACATCATGGGAGGGTGCCAGATCCACTTTACGGTACATTGATCAGCCCATCAGTAACACATCAACTTCCCTCAGCAGTTTGTAGCAACAGTGGCCCTCAAAGGGTACATGATTCATCCACCGCACTCCAATTCTCTTAGGCCTGAACACATTATGACGCAATATTTTATGCTTTAAATATAAAAAAATAGCAGATATACAAGCTCACAGCGCGGCACCGAGTGCCGCGCTGCGAGCTTGTAGATCTGCTATTTTTGAAAAACCGTGAAAATTAGAATTTTGACCCGATTCTATAAGTGTCTTTTGAATCCTTCTAAGATTTTTTGAAAAACCTATGTTTTTTATGTCAGCAATCTGGCCAGCCATCGTCAAAGAAAAGGTCCTTTTCACTTAACTGGAGCTCAGTTAGTCTGTTCTTGAGAGACTACTATGTCAGTGGTGCTCAAACCTTTTCATGTGAAGGACCCCCAAAATGATATTTATTTGTCCACGGACCCCTATTTCAAAATATCTAGTTCCAGGGACCACCCAAAAGCAAAATATGAGTTACAAACGTTCGCTTTGAAAATACATATATTCAAAGATTTGCACACATTTTCACAACTTTTTCAAAAATAGCAGATCTACAAGCTCGCAGCGCGGCACTCGGTGCCGCGCTGTGAGCTTGTATATCTGCTATTTTTCAATAGTTAAAGCAGTCAATAATCCTAGGCCTAAATGGGTTAAAATCTGTCTTCTGCGGTTAAGGTGTCATTGGAGATAACATGCCATAGTGGTAGAACCTGCTTGTTATAATATAACCTGCTGGTCCATCAAAAGGCTATGTGCAGTCATTCAGGTCTGCATTATGATTAAATGTTACATTCACTGAATGTGAAAGATAACATATTGTTCAAATAGTTTTTACCCCAGACATTATGTTAGGTAAATAGTTTTTCCATATGCACCATATGCACCATATGTACAGACTGTTTTCTTAGCTGGAGGCTTTTTGGAATTAATTCAAATCTTTCTCCAACACTGACCCTTTAGTTTGCCCTTCATGGTGCTGTATGCCTCTGTCTTATTCCCTTGACAGATTACTGAGGCAATGAATATTAATGATGACATCTACATCTATGGTAGATTTAGTGCATTGCAGTAGCTGCTTACATTTCTGTATATCATTAATTTTGGAAGTTGGAACACATCAAAGAAATGCTAAATGTTAACTTTGTGTACACGTTTTGATTCCAAACCGTGGCAACCTTAGCAAAGTTGTTCTCAAAAGTAAATTTTGACCTAATGTAAATTCAAGACCAAGTCTGGTCTCATATAGGTCTTAACCATATGTGTGGTGGCTTAAAATATTCGGTCTATGATCTTTTTTTCGTACGATCCCTCCTAAATACACCCACATACAGTAGGCCACTGTATGAATATGCATGTCTTCAGAGGTCAGAATATATGGTGCAGAGCTACATGTGGATTCGTTTTTTATCCGTATTGCTATCTTTCTCTAGGCCTCCAAAGCATCATGGGACTAAATGATTCTCTCCAATCTTAGAAATACGTATGCTCCAGTTTATGTGACTTATGATATGAGCTTGCTGGAGGAAAATGACCAAAATTCTGTATAATTATTATTATTATAAAGGTAAAGCCTATTATTATATGATTATAATTATATTTTATATAGTTACTTAGTGCATACTAACTACTACTAATGATACTACAACTAATAATTATCAACTCTGTCCTGTATCTCTGTAAACGTATCACTCTGCCTTATGTATACGTTATTGTACCTATGATAGCCTACAGTAGCAATGACCACCAGCTGTCAGAAACAACAGTAAGGTTAAACGGCATCACTTTACTACTGGGTGAAAATGCATCATGACTTTGACGAATCTATTGGCTTTGAACAAATTCCTTTTATTACATTTTTGATGACAGTGAGCTGATGAACAGCTTGCACCTAAAAATACGCCAAATGGGGCAAATCAACTGAGCATCTGGATGTGCTAGAAAGGGAAAGGAATGAAGGAACTCATTTCATAACTAGAAAAAGTGCTCTTCGGAGCACAGGTCCCCTCCAGGTCAGGTAGGTTATGTGGTGGCGCTATAATAGGCCGATGTGAAAAGGGTGCCATTTCAGGCCTTTCATGGCAATCAGATGCTGTGTTCATGATTTGAGGCATTTTGTTCCAAAAATATGTGCGCTATTATAACAGGCCAATGTGAAAATGGAAAATTTTGCCCTGAAAATTTTAAGAACAAAGGATGGAGCTTTTTTCCCTTGTTTTCATGTTTTCTTTGACCTTTCCTATCAGGTGGCTATTGACTTCACAGCCTCCAACGGGGACCCCAGGAACAGCTGCTCGTTGCACTACATCAACCCCTACCAGCCCAATGAGTACCTGAAGGCTCTGATTGCAGTGGGGGAGATCTGTCAGGACTATGACAGGTTTGTCAGCCTCTCATCTCTCAATATAATGGGCTTATCAGTCTCTGCTGGATGGAAATGGAACTATTGTCAACTTTTTAATTCCATTTGGTCAGAATATCTTCCTAAAGTGAAGTTCATCTTCAAAAGGATTATTTTCACTACTCACCCCATGAAGCCTTGAATTCATGGGGATCTTTTTTTTTATTTTTTATGATCCAATATTCCAATATGTTTAATTAATAGACGTAAATAGGAGGCCAAGCTAAAAAGAGCAATACTAGTGCACAAGGCCGAAGGTTCACAAACCTGCCTTTACAGTTACATCATCAGTAGACAGGTTTGGTCATTTAAAGGTTAGCTAATATGATTGATGAAGTAACATTGGGCCTATTCCCAACGTTACATCGTCAATCATATTAGCCAATCAAATTCATTTATTGCATTTACTGTACTGAAAGGGTCAGGACACCCTGCCTCTTTTTTATTTGATCAGAATTCAGCTATGAAAAGAAATCTAAAATGTAGGCGTGGTTATCCATTGTTGTGGGGAAGGGGGCGGAGTTGAGCGTGCATATCATTATATTCTGAATCTACACGACAGAAAGCTGACCTCAGTGAAAATGCGAATTTGCATTTGTAAAAATTATAAAAGTCTTCTACAAACAAGCCGTCAGAGGGTCTAACTTTCTCCTCCCGTGCTCTAGACATTTTTACTGGCTATGTCCTGCTGTCTAATCCACTGGAAGCACCGGGGCACTGGTAGCACTGTTAACTGTTCAGCATGACTTCTCCCCCCTGCTCATACAAACACACTGTGTGTGTGTGTGTGTGTGTGTGTGTGTGTGTGTGTGTGTGTGTGTGTGTGTGTGTGTGTGTGTGTGTGTGTGTGTGTGTGTGTGTGTGTGTGTGTGTGTGTGTGTGTGCGTGCGTGTGTGCGTATGTGTGTGTGTGTGTGGTGGTGATACAAATTGCCGAGCTACAAGCTCACGCGTTGACTTGTGAGCTTGTAAATCTGGTATGTGCGTGCACGGCCCCGTATTTTTTTAAATTATGAATGCAGGAACAATGGCTATTATTTCAGTGTGTTACATTTCAAGAAGAGACAGGCTATAGAACGTAGAATCCCCATCGATTATGTCATTGGCAGGCAGGGTTTTGAATTGTCATAATAACCCACCAATGGGGGCAGAGTGATTAGAAATGATGCCATGTTTAATGAGCAGCATTGTTGAGAACCAATTATACAACATTAGGGTTGTGCATATCTTCTAAGCGTGTAGTACTGGGATCTAATGGCTTGTGAAGGAACTTAAAAAAAGAGGGAGTCTGTGATGTAGACCGGTCCTAATCTGTTGAGAGCTTTATAGAGAACAGAATGACTGTGGAAGATACAGTGTAACTATAAATAACAGCCATGTTGCCTGGTTCAGGGGTCACTCACTTTGATAAAGGGCACAGATATGGGAAAAGAACATGTGTATCCACTCAACAGATTCCAAAGTCTCAGCTCACTGGCGCAGCTTTGAAAGCAATGTACTGTATTCTGTCCTGTATAGCCTATACACAGTAAAATCATGTACATTTCTTTATTTTCCCGCCCTTTTTATCCTCTTTCAATTAGCCAATTTGTTTTTATTACCCTCTTTTTTCTCCCCAATTTAGTCGTTATGCCAATTGATTCCTCCCCATGCACAAACATTTCCACGTTGTCACTGCTGTCATATCCTACTGACTCACCTGCCAGTGAGGAGCCCCCACCAGGAGGACGTAGAGCCTTCGTCCTACCCCTCCCACCCACCACTCCCCGCCGACATGTGCCGTCCTAGCCATAGGAGTATGTGCAGTCAGTGACCAATATCACCCTCCCCACCAGGGACGTGCAAAGAAAGTTAGAGAGGCAGGGGCTTAAATGTCTAAAAGGGCCTTTTGGTGAAAATATCGAAAATAGCAGACCTCCAAGCTCACAACACGTCGCGCTCTTTCGAACGACCATCATTTTCGACCGAAGGGATAGCGACTCACTTCACAGAGGTTAGGGTTAGGGTGAGGGTTAGAGTCGGGTGTCGAAAAGATGACATGTAGTAACAGCGACACGCTCCCGCTGCGACGCGTTGTGAGCTTAGAGGTCGTCAATTTTCGATACTTGATACCACTCTGAACCAAGCATAATGAAGTCAATACTGGAGATGTGGTGTATGGCATGGATTTCATGGAATTCTTTCAACATAAGATCCTGCAATCTAGTTCAGGAAAAGTTGGACAAGGCAATTCTCTTGAATGCCGCATTCAGGTATGGCATGGAAAGAGGGGCATTTGCATTTCTTTCATGTATGGTCTGGAAAGGGCACTTTTTACAGAAGGATAAAAGGGCAGGGGCTCAAGCCCCCTTTGATGTCTATGTGTGCACGTGCCTGAGTAGGAGTATGTGCAGTCAGTGACCAATATCACCCTCCCCACCCGGCTTCCCACCACCAAACACGGGTCAATTATGTTCGTGCAGACGCTCGACACCGGATGCACCACGGTGGATTTGACCCCACAACCTCCATGGTGGTGGGCAGGACTTTACTACTACGCAACCCCAGCGCTTATGCGTGTTCATTTCAGTCAATTCTGGTGATTGTTAGTGTTAATTAACACTCATCCTACTTATCCAATGATAAAAACTGTTCCCTCGCAAACTCTGCTCCCAATCCAGCTACTTATAGGGCCTTAAAAGGACAACTTTGCTTTTTTACAACAAGGGTTCATATTTTAGATTGTAATTAGAGAAAAGAAAAGACGAGTGTTAAAATGTTTTCATTTACTGCAGAAGAGGACATGCGATACGGGCTAAAAGTGGCACACAGAAATGATAGTCACGTGACTTGAGAAATGTCAGTAGGCTGTAGAGTCAAAGTTGAAAACAGAGGAGGTTGCAACTTTCAATGTGAGAAGAGAGAAGTGTTATTGTGATCACACCTTTTCTGTGAATTAAGATTCATCTCACTCTCTAAATAGTAAAGATTAATTTATTCTGTGTTGCGTTACTATTTTTTGCTATTGTGTCTTGCAGTCATACGCTGATCATCACCAATTCTTTAAATATCTGGGACAGTATTCTCATGAGGGTTTAATTGGTCATGTTCATTAGTAGGATCTTTTTTTATGTTGTACTTTTCTGAGGGAAGATCCTGTCATCTGTAGAAACTAAGCCAATTGAGGATTAGCGGTCGGACTTGCAATGTATGCATATCCACGTTACAGTCAGTGTCTGCCTAATTATAGCATCCAACAGATAACAGTAGAAACACTGAGAAATAGTAGCTGGCCCATGCAGTTGCATCATCTTTTTGGTGTTTACGTAGGCATTGAAGCGCCTCTTACATCCAAACATGCCTCTGGGTGAACTGCTACAGCGTGGGCTGAGCAGCATCCCCTTCATAAGCAGGGACTGTTATTCAGGTACCAATGTGGGCAAGCAAAGCTCTTACAGTATAGTGAATATCAGGTGATGGGATGAGCAGTGCGTTGTGGAGCTTGAGTGGGTACCTTTTGTCTGTGTGGGCAGAGGATTGTTTGTCCTGCTGAGAGGGATATTATTATCGGGCACAACCCACAAGTGAAGCTCAATACTGGCTCATCATTTGATGAGGAAGTGAGGATCTATAGGCCGCTCCATTGTGAATTCCTA
Source organism: Nannobrachium achirus (assembly GCF_963921795.1). NCBI lineage: Eukaryota > Metazoa > Chordata > Actinopteri > Myctophiformes > Myctophidae > Nannobrachium > Nannobrachium achirus. Next base: position 35,124,272 of record NC_137816.1, on the reverse strand, counting down.
GGGGTAAAAGGACGACTTCACCACTTTTCCACCTATCTTCATTAATTGGTCCTCATGCACTATGTTCATGATATATTAAAATAAAAATAAATCTACTCTTCTGTGTCTCATAAGAGGGCTGTGGGCAGTTCAGAAACCCACCTACCAGTGACCTCATCGATGGGGAATCCAAGCTAATACTAACAGCAGGCTTTCTATTCCTGAAAGGTTACCATGCTACTGTATAATGGAAGCCGTTGTTCTCGCAATAATACAAATCTAAATATTAAAAGAAAAATCTTGTTTATATTTTTTTGTTGCTATTTTTTCGTGAACATCAGTGAGGACATGAAGATCGGTTCAAAAGTGGTGAAGTCGTCCTTTAATTCTCAATATGTTCCTGTGTATTCACCTTAAATTGCAAAATCCACAAGCAGCAATGGCCCTCTTATTAGCTGGATCAGGAGACTCGCACACTCTCATCTTTTCGATGATGAATGTGTCACATTGAGTGGAAGTTCTGTATCTTCCGAACCTCAGGCGGTAGAGAGGAAGTCATTAAATCCATATTTGGATGAGACTCAAAGAGCTCAGAGATAAAAGACGGCCCAACTTATTTATGTATGTCTGAATACTGTATAATGTTCTCAGTTTTTTAGCTTCATCTTTTTGCATTCAAAGTAAAATATTGTGGCTGCCGTGTTGTTATGACAAACATGTATGGCAAGGGTCTTCAACAGGGGGTCCTGGACCCCTAGGGGGTCCTCAGAGTTACTATAGGGGGTCCTCCAAATCTTTGTGTGATAGAAACCTTTTTTCTCCACTTTTAAATTAACCACTTGAACCCTAGTGTCCTTATTCTGAGAACTTTAGCCAAAAATAGCAGATCTACAAGCTCACAACGCCTCACGCTGCGAGACATTGTGAGCTTGTAGATCGGCTATTTTTGGCAAAGAGGTTTGGTGTAGAGGGGAAAAGAGCAGACTAAGTACAGAGTGAAAGGTAACGTTTATTAAGTATTGACAGTTCAAGTGTTTAAATATCTGAAAACATAAATTGACATGAATCCAAAATACACTGATGACTGTGCTGTCAAACATTGAAACTATATGCAATCTCTGAAAAGGTTGTGTGGGTCCCTGCTTCATCTCTCTCTCAACTAAGGGGTCCTTGGCCTGAAAACGTTGAAGACCCCTGATGTATGGGGAGGTAAATAACAGCTGCGAGAACGATTGCAGCTGAGCTGGAGCATTCAATTCTGGATACTGTACATGATAGTGTGTGTATTAGGTGACCTAAATCTGTTCTGCCTGTTAGATAATATGCTGTCCCACTACTTATCTGCATTGTGGAGTAGAGTGCTTAGTGTCGCTCCAGCAGTGGATTGACTGATTATTTTTAATTTGCTCTCAAAGGAAATGTATAATGTATTGAACTACTATTCACTCTTGCTCGACTCCATCTGTCCTGCTACTGCAGGTTATTTTAAGTGTTTTCCGTGGGGAAACCTGGGGATCCACCATGGGATTCATTAGAAGCTGGATTTACCATTAACAGCCAATTTGTGAATGCTCTGTAAAAACCCACATGGCCAACATGGGATCAGGGATTTAAAGCACTACTAAACCAAAAGAGAACAAGCAAGTCTACTTTACTAGGATAAAAGTACACAAAATATTACATTTGATTATTTTAACAATATTGTGCTGGCAAAAACGTCCTGCTCTCAGTGTTGTTGGAATGATAAACATAACAATGGCCGGGTTTCCCTAAGCGATTTTAGCCCTTCGTAGCTCAAGCATGGTCGTAGAGACATTTTCCCGGGTTTACATGGGTTCGGGCAGAGCGACTTATTAGCCCCTACAACTACACCAACAATCAGATTTCACAAACAAAGTGCTCAAACCTGTCTAAATACGGTACAGCATTCTATAATTACCCGTATCCTCCGCGTTCTTTAATAAGAAGCCTTTTTATCCGATCCTTTTCTGTGTTTCCTTGTGACACTGAGATGTGGGCGTGGCCTTGCAAAAGTGGGTCCGGAAAATACATGGAAAAACAAACAAAAAAATCACACTCGTGTGAACTGAGCGGTGGAGGCTGTGTGTGTGTGTGTGTGTGTGTGTGTGTGTGTGTGTGTGTGTGTGTGTGTGTGTGTGTGTGTGTGTGTGTGTGTGTGTGTGCGTGCGTGCGTGTGTGTGTGTGTGTGTGTGAATGTGAGTCTGAACAACAGCGCCCCTCCCTTAACATGTGTGGTCAGAAAAGGTTACTGCAGGCTACAGACACGCATACCCACACACACGGCCACGTATAGGAGCGTTGTGACCACCGCTCAAAAAACAATTGGATAAAGAACACAGAGGATACGGGTAATTATAGAATGCCGTACTGTATTTACTAAATACACCTGTCTAAATACTATTTAGACAGGTGTGAGACTTTATTAAGCACTTTGTTTGTGAAACCTGAATGTTGGTTATAGGGGGCTAAATAAGTCGCTCTGCCCGAACCCACGTAAACCCCGGAACATGGCGGTCAAGGCTTCGGTCTCTACGACCATGCGTGAACTACAAAGGGCTAAAACCGCTTTGGGAAACCCGGCCAATATCTTTGTTGTTTGCACATTTGAAAGCAGAGTTAGAAATTGCTTCACAGAACATAAGATAATTGTCTCCACCAGCCGAAGGCTGAGGGAGAGTATGTTTTCCCCTCCGTCCGTCCGTCCGTCCGTGCGTCCGTCCGTGCGTCCGTGCGTCCGTGCGTCCTCGCAGTTTGTGAACAGCTAATCTCAGTCACCGTTGGCCCGATCGCTGCCAAACTGAGCACACACACTCCCTGGATGCCAATCTAGAACCTCTGCCCCACATTTTTCAAATCAGCCTCATGGTGGCGCTATAACAGGCCGATTTGTGTGGCCTGGTTGTTACCAGCTAATCTCCGGCGCCGTTGGCCCGATCGCTGCCAAACTGAGCACACACACTCCCTGGATGCTAATTCAGAACCTCTGCCCCACATTTTTAAAATCAGCCTCATGGTGGCGCTATAACAGGCCGATTTGTGTGGCCTGGTGGAGACCTGTGCTCGGAAGAGCACTGCTTCTAGTTTAACAATGGGTTTCTTTACTTTGACAAATGCTGGAACGTATTCATCCTAATTTGGCAAACTGCCTTGGTGTAACAGGGCGTAATAATAGTGTAGCTTTAGCAATGTTTCCCTTGGTGTTTTTATGATTTTGTTATTGTTCTGTTTTGTTTTTCTTTTTACGGAGAGCATCAGAGTAGGCAAGTGTAGTCCCATAGGAAAATAAATGGAAACATAGAACATTAGAGCTCCATCTTCCAACATTCATGAGATGAATTAGATCATTTTCATGCCAGGAATTAGTTCATGGGAAAAGGTCTTGATTATTAGCCTCTAATTGTGATCAATGGCCATGAATGAAGAAAATCATGTATATGCAATGGAGAAGTCGATCCCTTTTAGTGTTACGAATTGTCAAAAGTTTAACAACAAGTGTTTGTGTTAAGAGTCATAGACAATTCATAATTCAAAGCTCACTATGTCATCTGCAGTATTAGATAACGTCCATATATCCTCTCCCTGTAATTGTGCAATAAATATTATGAACTGAACTTCAACATGTTATCTCTGATCAAACTGTGCTTTGAAATATGTTTGATCAGAGTTAAATACATGTCTTGGTATCTGGGGGATTCATCAGAGAAAGCTGACTGCAGGCAAAGAATCGTCCTTGTTATCAGGGCCATAGATACATACAGAAATACATTGCAAATGCATGTTGTTGTTTTTTTTAAACTCATTTAGTATGGGATTTTTGTTTTGTACTGTATGTTATGCTCTGGTTTAATGCATTTCTTTACTGCACTATTTGACTAATTGGGTAGTGCTATATCAGCACACACAAACAGTATAAGTTTTTTAGATGAGATTCCACACCAGTCCCAACAGAGATCAGCATAATGACCTGATTGAACAAGATCTGTGAAGTAAACATGACCAACAGCCTTAGGTCAGGTCTCAAGCTGTCCTCCCATAAATGTTCAAATTGTTCAGAAGTTTACTTACTTCTTCTCGTGAATCCCCTCTGATTTGTTAAGATACTGTATGCCACAATAAGATGAAATAGACTTTTACTGTCCCTGTGGGGGAAATTATTTCTGCACACAGCGCTGCTGTACAAGTGCATTACACAATCAATGACATTATACCTAGTATATCGCGTAAACAAAAACATTACACATATCATTCATCATGACAGATACTGTAGGGACATTCTCCTGGAAAAAAAACACCTGTTTCTTTGATTTCAGGGCATAATTGGTGAGGGCATGTTTTATGGTTGTTGTTTTTTGGTTCTTCTTTACATACTTTCTCCTCTACGGTATGCTCACGTGGCCATTGTCAGAGCATGAGGTACCCACCCATACACTGTTCTCTTGATGGTCATATACAGCACTTCTCAATGTTTTCATTAAGGACACACAAATTAATATGTATTTGGCCACAGACCCCCATATGATAATAGTTTGTGCCAGGGACCCCCATACAAGATTTATATAATAATATGTCCCTGGACCCACTTTGAGAACCACTGATATACAGAACATATAAACATGCATGTACAGTAAGGTTGGATGATATACATTTTAGTCGAAACTGCACTGATGTTCTAAAATAGCTACAGTATTTTTGAAATATGAGGCATCGTTGCAACATTGTTCATACAGTATATATTTTTAAGATACACATCTGATTTTGAGTTGTTAACAGTCATCCATAGACCAGTGCTGGATGCTTTTTCTTCAACTGTATTTTGGCAAAAGTATGATGCATGCCAAAAAGACAAAATACAGTCATCTTAACATGCATCAAGGTCATTTCATAGAGATTGCATTTTTGTTCAACTCCTATTCTTCTCCTTGAGCTCACAATGAGCTGTATGGGCAAAGTGTACACTACAGTATGTACACTGCTTTCCGCATGCAGGGCTTTGATGTTTGAGCCGTACATCCACACCTCCCCCACTTGCCTTCCATCCATCGCTGCAAAACCGCACCACCACAAAGGATATCTCCTGTAATATCAGCCAATCAGAGGGGCAATGTTACGTTAAATCACAAAAGTAAAAATAGCACAAGAATCTCCATACACAGGTGCAAATAATGGCTTCGGGGAGAGTGAAGCAAATTTAAAATTGTAATGCGGTGAGTGTTTCAGCACATTTTAATTAATCATTAATACGCTTGAAAAAGCAGGAGAGTTGCCCTTGGAAAAGTCAATAGATGAGTATTCTCATCAATATTTTCCATTTGATCAGTGGGTAAAGTGTTAACTACAGCGACTACTACAGCGAAATGACTGCTTCATTTATTTACATTTCAGTGACAAGAGATTTTCGGCTTTGGGATTTGGTGCCAGGATTCCTCCCAATTATGAGGTATGTGTTATATTGGATAAGTATTAGTTCATTCATACCGGTATGCATTTACAGTATACACACATAGGCTACTGTACAGTATGCTCACATTTTGATATTTTAGAATAGGAACCATGAACACAGCACCTTCAAGGCAAGCACTGTGCTATATTGTTTATAATCTATGTGTTGTTATTACTGTGAGCTTGTAGCTAGTAAAAATAGTAGTCTAATTAAAAAATAAAGAGATATTTACTCGTGACCCATAAACATGTGTCCGCGGCCCACAAAAGGCTCTCCAACCTAGCGTTTGTGAAACAGTGATTAAGCGCTGGTATTTTCCAGTGCCCTGGGACCATGCATGTTTGGAAAGCTGATTTGTGTGACCTATTTTCTGACACAATATGTCATTTTGTCAAAATGTAACATTTAAAACTCCTAATTGAGTGTGTTTATATTCATACACAACGTCTTATTTAAATATCACACTGCCTTGGAGAAATACCATTTTGTGAGGAAATTACAATATTGGCTTCACGTGTTGATAAGTAGTCATAAGAATTCATGAGGTAAAGGCATAGATTGTTTGTTTAAGAAAATTGGACATTGAAAACCAAGAGACTACAGTGATTTTAAATAACAACAAAAATAAATGGGGTTGACAGACAGATTATACAGACAGGGACAGTCAATCATTCACACACGCACATGCACACATACATTTCGATCCCTACATTGCGAAGACATTCCGTCTGCTTAGATACCTTCCATTAACTCTTAACCACTGTAATCACGGTGGTTGCTAGCTGATTGATAATAATGCATTAAATTAATAATTGCATAACATTTCCTTTGGCAGTGATTGCCATGGAGTGAAATTACCGTTGCCTTATTCTGAGCGATGGGGTGACAGCCAATTATTTATGCTAACTGAGTGTTGCATATTCAACATAAAGGTTAATGATTGTTAGCCCTTTGTGGATGTTCAAAGGGCCCCGGCATATCGAAGATTGAAAGCCAACATAAAAAGCATTATTTCTCATCTACTAGGCACTGTTGTATTTATTTGAAGTTGGTTAGAGGTGGTGCAAAGTTAGATTTTCTAACCATGCAATAGGCTACTGTATGTGAATAATCAGTTCAATAAACATTCCAAATTCATCACGGTGTGGTGAAAGACCTTAATTGTAGAGCGTGAAGGCTACTGTGAACTTTTGAAAGGCAAAAAGTACATTCAAAACGGAAGTGTCAAAGACCCCGCACACATTAGGGACTCTTGCCTATATTCAGAATAGCAGAATCTGATCATTTGTATTTGTCCACCCACAGGTGTCTCATGACTTTGCTATTAATTTCAACCCAGAGGACGATGAATGTGAAGGTAAGGGGGACATGGCTTCTCTTTATCAATATATCATATTCACATGTATTCAGGTGCATTCATGTGCAATAGTGTATTCATGTGAAGGACATTCCTCCAATTCAGTGACTTCATTTCACTTGGCACACAATGGATCTCTGTCTACTTATTCAAAGATGTGTCCCACATACTTGCATTATGTGCATGTTAAAGCCCAGTATGTTATGAAGCCCACTGTCCTTTGACAAGGCTTGAAAAGCACTTGTAGAAGGCACAGCTGGCTTGGTCTCAGTGCAGCACTAGGCTGAAGATACTATATTTGAGTTCAAGCTTCAAGCACATCATCAATAAACCCTCAGAACAAAGCACTCCTCCGCTCAAAAACGCTTTCTCTGGA